>NW_015151143.1:452657-455667 GCF_000732505.1 Cyprinodon variegatus
GGGGTTATAAGGGAGTGTGCCTTTGTCGTTAATCCAGCCCTTCATTGCTAGCATGTTTTTTAATTAGAATTACTGGTAGCTGGAATTCTTACATGATTCTAGCTGTTGCAGTGGATGTAACGTAACACGCTACAAAGTTGCTCCGCAGTTCAGGGAGGGAGAGAAAGGTGACGCTTGTTTATTTAAATCAGGGGGAGATGAGTTTATTTCCGGAAAATTGTACAGTAAAACTTTATCATTAAACGGATGTCTTCTCCATTAGATTTAGATAACTGTGAGGAGACGGGTAGCCTGGCTGGCTCAGAGGCTGGCAGCTCCTGTTCACTACCTTCTGTTTTCGTCGAGGCAGCCAGAAATAAAATGTCCCAGGTGAAGGTAGATGAGTGTCACCGTGCAATTACAAAGTTTATTGTTAAGGGTTTGCACTCATTTTCTACAGTAGAGGCCCCTGAATTTCGGTAGGTGAATGTGAGGCTGTTCTCAGGTTGTCATGTTAGATTGTCTAAATAAAATATCAAACTCATTCATTGTCATATATTCTCTAGGGAAATGACCATGGCTCTGAACCCAAAATACAAAGCCCCAAGCAGAGAAAGCCTAAGCAGCCATTTGATCCCTGCTTGGTATAATGTTGAAAAGGGAAATCTGATCTCTGAGCTGAAAACAGTGTCGAAGGCAGCAATCACGGCTGATGGATGGACAAGTTTTAGTCAGGATCATTATCTCACAGTTACTCTGCACTATGTGAGCAATGGCCAGGCAAAGGAAAAGGTCCTAAAAACCAAAGCTGTGTACCAAGCTCAGACAGGCTCAGCTGTAGCAGAGGAGATTGATGACATCCTAGAGGAATATGGAATACGTGAAAAGGTTGTGGCAGCAACTGTTGACAATGCAGCCAACATGGATGTAGCCATCAAACAGCTGAGCATCCTGAAATTTCCATGCTTTGCCCACACGCTCAATCTGGGAGCGCAGAAGCTGTACAATTGCACAACAATTTCAAATTGGGCAGCACGAGTTCGAGCAGTGATAGTTTGGATGAAGAGGTCACACATGGCAAAAGTTGTTCTAAAAGAGAAACAAGGCCTGTTCAGTAAGATACTCTCATGACACTGCAATATATACATGAAAATATAGATGTATAGGTATGTGTACATAAATCATTAGATAATACATATTTACATTGTGTGTATGTTAACCCTCAGAGCTGCCCAAGCACATGCTCCTCCTGGATGTAAGGACCAGGTGGAATTCCCTGTATTTGATGATGGAGAGATTCTGTGAGCAGTTCCCTGCTATCCAGGCGGCAGCCATAGACCCACGTATACGAAAGTCCATGGAGAAGGAAAGGTGATATTTATTTGAATGATAATATAGCTTAAATTTGTTTTAAACTGGTTTTGTTGTTGTTTATTTATGCTACATACATCCTTTTTCTGTTTTTATGTCATTCTTTAGGTTAGCCAAAATAGGCAATGAGGACTTGGGAAAAGCAGAGGCCTTTGTGCAGCTCATGCGGAAGCATTACACATCCACACTGGCTGTCTCCAGTGAGAAAAGTCCAACCTGTGGTGAGATTTTGCCCATCTTGCAGAAGCTGGAGCAACAGTACACTGTGCAGGAAGGTGAATCTGCTTTCACAAGGAGCATCAAAGAGAACATTTGGAATGATCTCTCCAAACGCTACCAGGCAAGCNAAATCAATGGGAACTACTAGACACATCTGCAATCAACAACAATTATTGAAGATTTCCAGTGGACTTCACCATTGAAATTCACCAGAGCTATAGTTAAAGTGACAATGTCCATGTGCATGGCAGCTGGATGTTGATATACATTGTGTAAAAGTTAAAAGAAATTTGTTATTTCACCTTTCCGATTCCTGATCCTCCACGGACGGGTTCGTCGTTGGATTGCCAACTTGAAGAGGGAGGATTTGCCATCGAACTTCTAATCAGAGAAAAAACACGTAATATGTAGCCAACATTTAGAAGAATGTTTTCAAGATGACTTGGATAGCAATTGCGACAAACACCAGATACAGCACTGGGACTTGCTCAACAGCCGATACCGCACCGTGGCAGTAGTGTTCTCTGAAAAACATGGATGCCTCCAGTAAAGCACATTAAAATGAAAATTACTCTTAATAAAAACACTTATCATTTATTGAACAGTATGTAATAATTTCATATTTAAAGTATTTTCAAAAATTTGAATTCTGAATATGAGCGGACTTCTCCTTTAAGAGTGGAACTTGACAAATACTGCAGAAACGGAGAACAGAGATAGAATGAAGCAGAATGAGGAAAAATGATTGCCATGTGATCCAGCACCATAAACATATAGCAGCATAAATACAGAAAATAGCTCACGATAAACTATTTTGGATGAGTAAAAGAAAGGTAGAGCAGAGCAGAAATGTCTCTCCGGATTCAAATTCCGCTGGATCAGGCTGTTAACGCTCCACCTCCACCTACATCTAAACTGGTTTCATACCAGTAATGAAGCTAGATAAAATTATCTACGCTTTAAAACAAAGTTAAAAGACTTAACCTCCCTGTTCTAAAACATACAATGAAGTTCTGGTTCCGAAAGGGAAGTGTTAACAAAGTGATCCCCATTTTTTATTTTGTTTAACAGCTAAATAAAACAATAATAAAAAAAGAAAGTTAAAAACAATCCACTGGACTACTAAGTTTGAAGACGTTTCGCTTCCCATCCAGGAAGCTTTTTCAATAGAAAAACCTGGATGACTGACAATCTTCACCAGCATAAATTAAACAATATTTATTTTTTTCAGGCAGAATAGTTAAAATAACCTTTAAATCAATTCAGTAAATTTGCTGGATCTCCTTATGAATCTTGGCATTTTCTTTGTTCTCCTTCAAAAGTAGGACTTAGCAAGGCACACAGCTAACAGTGACTTTAAATGGATGGACACTGCAAAAAATCTAAATCTAGACTAGTCATTTTCTTCTTAAAGGCACACTATGCAACATTTTTCAGTTAA
>NW_015151143.1:457891-459715 GCF_000732505.1 Cyprinodon variegatus
CTCATTTGTTTAGGATTGACTTCCACTGTTCTAGTTAAACAGTTCAACTAAAACATCATTAGTTCAACTTTTTTTTATTTTCTTTAGTCCAACTTATTTAAATATTCTTTTTTGTTTCTGCATTTTTTTTATTTTATGTATTTACTTTTTTTCCTACTTGCTTTGATTCTTTTTTATTTTCCTGTATTTTAATCATGTAAAGCACTTTGCATTGCCTTTGTACTGAATTGTGCTATACAAATAAATTTGCCTTGCCTTGCCTTGCCTTACCAAAAGCACAAGCAGTGGTTGTCTGACTTTGATTCAGATGACCCCGTTTCAACCCCCCTCCAGCCCCTCCTCCACCCTCGTAGGTAAAGCTTCATCAGAGTGTCAGTCCTCCTTGACTCTTACTGCATTTTGTATCTCATTTCAACCGGTCCGGCAAAAGACCACCATGTTGAGCCTGGTTCTACCAGAGGTTTCTTCCCAATGGGTTTGTTTTCCTCTCCACTGTCACTTCATGCTTGCTCATCATGGACAGGTTCTCTCAACCTGTGTTATCCAACTGACCTTCCATCTTCCAGGTCCCTGAGTGAAGCACTAGTATCAGCTCACGCAGTCCACTGGATCTCTCCATACGGCTCAAGCAGACCGTCTCGCTAACCAGCAGTCTACAGACTGACCAACTTCATCTATCTCCATAGATCTATCACCAGTTTCAGGCCTGGGGGGGAATCTTTCCTGCTCTCTACTCCTGTTTATGTATATCAAAATAAATTCAGCGCTAATATTTTCTGTCTGTCCATCAGTATCAGTAATTGTATCAATAAAATTCTTCTAATTGTCTTTTTCTTTCCGTGTGAGTTTTTTCAGATTGAAATGCCCTTTACCATGTTTGATTTAATTATTAGAGATGCAAAGATCCAATAATTACATCCTTAAAGGTCACGATATTTAAAATAATTTTTGAATGGATATTGGTGAAAATGAGCCCATACCTTAGTGGTAGATCACTTGAACTCACTTATAGTAAACTTGTCCTCCAACCCTGGGGACCTAGAACTTCTCCAGAAATACCATTTTAGCCACTCATAAAAAAAAAACGTGTTATTTTGATCATAATCTAGAACCTGATGACACTTAAGGCAAGTAAAGGAGCTTTGGTTTAGCTATTTTTACACCACCAGAGATAGGGGTAAAGTTTACATTACTGGATGTGAGGTTCCAGTTTTTTCCTTCCATTTCTCCTTCCTACAGTCAAGAAAAGACTGACATAATATTAATATAATAAAAATCATTTATCACCTCTGCTTTAGGCAGAAACTAAACCCAGACCAGAGGTACAGTAGCTATAGTTGTTTTTGTTTTGAGAACCATGCATACATCCATGCTTAAGGTCATGGCCTGAAGTTCCATAAAAAAAAAACACCGTCCTCAAAAGTCAAGATAAAACCCCAACGTTTTCCAACCAGTTTGCAGATCAGACTCTGTCCTTGAACACCACAAGCACCACGAGCAACAAGGCATAATGTCTGAAGATTCTTTATAGCCTATCAAGGAGGAAGAGCCCCATGGCCTTGTGATAAAGAAGCTGCCAACTGATAGAGCTCAGGACGAATGTAATGACGTATACTTAAAGATTAAGCAACATGGTTGTTACAGCTGACCTGCAGGAAAAAAATGCAATCTGCTTTTTTATACCTGTGATTTTCCATTGGATAATGGCAAAGTTGAAGGATTTTTGTGTTTATAGTTGTTGTTTCTGCATAGCTGTGCCTATAAGCCTACTGTATTGTACCTATAGTGCTTACTGCTAAAATTTAACCTCTCTATGATGAAAGA
>NW_015151144.1:0-39188 GCF_000732505.1 Cyprinodon variegatus
GTATGATCTGGTTGAACTGTAAAGTGCCTTGAGATGACATGTGTTGTGAATTTGGCGCTATATAAATAAACTGAATTGAATTGAATTGAATTGAAATACCAGGGGCTCAGAGAAGAACCTGGAAGGTCAAAGTATCACTGGTGCCGTGGTCATTGGGGCCCGCGGGGCAGTGACCCCCAAAATGGAGGAGTGGTTATAGCAGATCCCTGGAAATACATCAGACATCTCGGTCCAGAAAAATGCAACAAAGATACTGCAATAAATCTGTGCAAAAAAGCATTTCATTAATTTCTCAGACATTACTCATCTCCGGGTTTTAGTGTGAGACCTCTGTGTTTACAAACTTCATTCACCGATTAGAACAAGTCAAACAGGGAAGAAAACAAACAAAAAAAAACAGTCTGATTTGGAAGTAGGCCTATATGGTGACACATGTAGACAGCTACAGTAGTAATATGCAAAATATTGGTATGTATAAAATGTTTAACAGAGGGTAATAAGTACTGGTAGTATCAATTCACCATATAGTTCTTAAAGCATCTGACATCAACGCTGCAAAAAAGGATCTAGAAATAAGAACAAATTTCTTAAATCAAATCATTTACCCTTAATTTGAGTATGTAAATAAGATGATTTGCCAATTTTTCATAATAATATACACTTGTTATAAGACAATGCAGTTTCTTTTTTTTATTATTTTAAATGTAAATAATTTTTTTCATTAGAAAAGTGTCTCACTTATCTCCTTATTTAAATAAAAAACTTAAAGACTTAATTAGATTTCAATCTTTTGCAGTGAAAACCAAAATGGGACCCCATCGATGTCTAATGAATGGATTGAGCCACTGGGCAATTAGTACAACTTTAAGTATTTTACTTAAGATATAAAAAAAAATGAAATTGAAAAGTTTTGACCTAAAATCTGTTTTGGGTACTTTTATTTTTTAATAACTTATTTACTTTCACACAAAGCTCTTAAATTAAATATTTCTTTTAAAAAAGAGTTGCATCCTATGTTTTGCTAATAGTGACTCACTTGATCATCAGAAGTCCTCTGCAGGTATTGGTATTCATGAATGTGGGTTTACTTAATCTGGACGCATACCAAACAAATTATAGTTATGAAACAGATTAATCATGATTTGTGATGTGTATGTGCAAAGCCAATTTGGCAAGAATTATATTCTGCATCTTGTGATAATTAGCATTCTATATACAAAGACCCACAGATAGATTGTATTTTCTTTTCTTGTTTGCACATTGACTGGTATAGGTATTCCTATCCAATTGTGCCTGTAATGGTGGTAGTAATCCAAAGATGTATGCATTTATGCATTCTGAGTTTGCTTTTGACTGAGCATTTCAGCAGAAGCATCTCTCAAATGTCACACATCTGTTTTTTTCCACTTAAGGTAAAAGGACAAACAGTTTCATATCTTCAGCATTGATCATTACTCGTGGCAAGGATGTTTCATGTGGAAATTTCCGTTCATAATTGAATACATTTCAGATTGGCTGGAGGTGTGGCCTCAGGTTCAGGTGTTAGATGGCCATGAATTGTGCAAATTTTATGTTAATATGGTTTGCCTAAGGACAGAGCAGAATCTGGCAAACAAAACAGATAGATTAAATAAACCGAACCAACCCTATATGTGAGCAAAACAGCAAAGTATATAGTTAATATTTAATGTTTTTTTACACTGGTTCATTGTCTAAATGAATGTAAGAGTAAAGGACAATATTTTAAAGAGTTTTGTTGCTGTAAATAAGAAGTAAACATGGTAGTATTCTTACATTATGACCTTGTTCTCTTTGAGTGAAACTGTTGTTTTTCATTTGTGTTTTTTTCAATTGCTCGGCTCTTTGTAGTCTTTTCCTTTTGACGTGCCGTTATCTTCTATTCCTTTGTTTTATTTTCAGCTTTCACCAGAATCATTGTAGAAAATTCAGCAGAATAAATACCCCCTACCCCTTCCACATTTTTAAAGCTTCTAACAAACAGTTTTTTTTTTATTCCAATTGTATCACTCCCCCCTCCTTTTTAATCATGTTACCTGTAAATAAAATAATCCAATGCCACTAATTTTAGGTCAGTCACCTAATTAGTAAATGGAAACCATCTTTAAGTAAATGACTCTATATTGGATAAAACTGCTCTGAGAGATAAAGATAAAGATGTGAAAAATTCTACAGGAGGATCATTATGAAATACCGTAAATCACCAAAGAAATCAAAACTCTAAAAAGGGAAGGCTGTAAATCTGGTGCAGCATCATAGATCCACAGCTCTGGTTGGAATATCTGTATACAGAGGAAGGTTACAGTCTGTACTCCACAAATCCTGCATCTTTGAAAGAGTGGCGAGAAGAAAAGCACAAGAAATCTGTTTGCAGTGAGCCCAGAGCCATGGATGAGGCAGGAAACATGTGCAACAAATGACAACAAAATACTTTTTTTTTTTTGGCCTACATGGAAAACACTGTGTGCTAGAAAGCTAAAAGTTCCTATAGCCAGAAAACACCATTCCCATGGGGAACCATAGTAGCGCTGACATCAGCATAGTTATAAAAGAGACCAGTAAAGGTCCAGAACTGAGTCCAATTGAGAATCTTTAGCAAGGGCTGAAGTTTGCTTTTCAAAGACACAAAAATATATTTTTAATTAGCTTGAGATATTTTTTTATTTACGAAAAATAAAAAAAAAGTAGTTTGATCTTTAGATGTGCAAAGCTTATAAAGCCTTGCAGAAGTGGCTACAGCAGGAGGGTTTTTTAGCAAACTGCCACCTGAATACAAACATAGGCACAAGTTTCTTCTAAATATTTTTGAAACGTACAGATTACAGTTTTGCTATGCTGTATCTATCAAATAAAGGTTTTCGTTTGCAAGCTGAGAAAACGTGCAAAGGTTGAAGTCCTGTGAACAATACTGCAAAACTATTTGCTTTTTATCAATTTATCTTTTTCTTTTTTTTCTTTTTACTTCAGTTTTGCTCAATTTCCATTGAATATGAATGACACAGCAGTTGCAAATGTTAATAATTAGAGAGGTTAAAATAATTAAACTCTAACATTTCAAATGCAAATGTAGTTTGCATGATAATGCAACTACACCTGGAGAGCAATGGGGCATTTGCATTAAGGAGTGAACTAAAAATATTAGACTTTTGATAAAAGACAACACTTCCCTTTCCTACAGCAGCTTCCGTCTATGTTCGATCAAAGTTAGAGAAACATTGAATATGAAATGTTATAAATCATTGTCATAGTAACTGTGGTGCTGTGGCTTAGTAAACATATTGTTACAATCTGAACCAAAAATCATGCCTACATTAGGCCTAAAAAAACGCTTCCACCTGTCTCAGTCTTACATAACGGCAACGTGACACGTCACCCATTATGAGGATTTACGTTTTATTGAGTTAACAATTGCTGTGTGTTTTGTTGCGTTCTCGTGTCTCTTCTTGACTCGCTCTCAGGATTTTCACAGTTTGTTTCGTCTCAGGGGAACGTGCTGCTTTTCTCCGTGGACTACCGGGGCCAGATGGCTTCTCCATCGACTGTTTCAGGACATTTCCCCCATTGATTCGTTTCCTTTACAGCTCAGGCTGCCACTAAAATAAGGTAAGGGTTGGGGAGTCAGACGGAGTAGAGGGGGCAGGTCAATCAATATACCACTGTCTGCCAATAAAAGGACAATGAGAAGATTTACATGCAAAATGAGACTGGTTATTAAAGGAAGAAAGGATCACATTTTTTTCTTGAAATGCTCTCTTTCCTTTAACTGTTAGAGGTCGTACTTTAGACGACAAAATCTGCGATTGTCTCCAACATAGGCATTAATATTGTACTCATATGACCTCTCTATCTTCCATATCTTGCCACTCCACAGAAACACGTTGTCTTAACAATCCTCCTTTTCCAACATCTCCTTAAGTTACAAGAAAAAGATGCTCCAGCTTTATATTGATTTATGCACCTTTGTCCTTTGTCTATTTGGGGAAAATTATCTATCTGGATATGGGGACTGATCTTTTTATTTCTTCTTCGAGGCTCACTGTGTTGTTTACCTTTTTTGTTCTAGCAGGAATATCTTCATGTGGCATGTTACTAGAGATTTACGCTTCTCGATTCAAATAACTGAAGCAGCTCAGAGAAATCTGAAAGCATCAAGCCGTTGTGAGTGATTTATAGATTATTTTATGTCCTGTATGTTTTTTTTTTAAGCTCGCAGCACACTGATCAAATTTTGTTGGGTTGTACTCAGTCAGAGTCAGTTCATTTTTTGTCTACCAATCAAATCATCGAATTGATGCTTACTTCTAAGCAAGCTGACTCAACTTTGGCCGTGACAAGCTGACACTGCAGAATCTGGTAGCTGATGGTAAATTGTAAATGATTATTGAACTGCATTTACACGGCACTTAGTTTCCTTGTTTATTTAGCCTCTCAAAATGCTTTCATAACCAACTCAATAAGTAGCAAGTTGTTTATTTAGTAGTTCTGAAGGGAAACAGTCACCAGGAGTAGTTTAAAAGATGGGTATATTGTGAGACAGAAGATGTGTACAGAGGGTTCTGAACAGTAAGATTCTGAGCATGTGATTAAATGAAACGATAATGTGTTCTTGTATTAGAGGCTGGAAGATAAAAGTTGGATAATTTTGGAAAAAAAAAACAACAACAAAACATGGTGGAAATTAAAGTAATCACCGAAAAGAAGGAAACATATTATGGGCTTTTTTAAATTGATGCCAGGTGTAAATTGTCTTGATCATCAATATTTTTTCCTGAAAATCCCATATGGTCTAGCAGTTAGGATTCCTGGTTTTCAACGGAGTGGTCTGGGTTTGACTCCTGGTATGGTTAGTTTCTTTTCACCTTCAGGTCGGAGGATGCACAGGCCTACAGTGCAGCAAGGGCTGAGCTTCTCTGTCTCCGATCCCTGATGTTGTGGCAAGGCCTTCAGATTCTCACAGACTACAGGACCGCCAACACCTCCCCCAACCCCTCTGATGTCTCCTTCCTCAACGAAATTAACAACTTTATGCTTGTTTTGAAAGAGGGAACACTACAGCTGCAACAAAGGCAACCATTACCCCAGACCATCAGCCATTGACTCTTCTCTCCATTGTTTAATCCTAAGGAGGGTTAAAGCCCACAAGGCTGCGGGCCCTGATGGCATCCCTGGACGTATCCTCAGAGTGTGCTCTGGGGAGCTGGCAGGAGTGCTGACGGAAATCTTCAACCTGTCCCTGGCCCACGCTGTGGTACCGACCTGCTTCAAATCCACCTCAATCGTCCCAAGTCCCAAGAACTCCAACCCATCCAGACGCAATGACTACCGTCCGGTAGCCCTCACCCCTTCATCACCAGCGGCTGGCTAGCTCAAGTGTCCTGCAAACAGGAAGCCTGGGTTCGTATCGGAGCTGGGGGTGAGCCTGCTTTTTGGACTGGCAGCCAGGTGGTTAGGGCATAGAGCTTGGAATCCTGAGGTTCGAGGTCGAGTATGGAAAGATAATTTCACTGTTTTAAGTTCAATTTTTTACCTTGGAAGAAGAGTTTTAATCTTGTTCTCAGATTTTCCCATTTTTGCAGTGTCCTGGTAGTAAATAGAGAAAGGCACAATCAAACTCTGCTGGTGTGAAAGAGCCTGCAACCTAGTGTAAAAAAAACTTCCATATCTTGATCTGATCTTCAAGACATTTTATTCAAAATTTTATTATATAATTTTAAAGGAAGTAATCAATGTATCTGTGTACCTTGATAGCAAAATAACAGGAAAGTAGTCAAAATAATTGAGTTTTAACCTTGTTCAATAATCTTGTTAATTCACCCTCGTTATTATCAAGGATTTAAGGACATAAATCTGCATCACCACATTGTTATTATAAACAGGAAATAATATACCTAAACTAACCTTGTGGCACAGTGTTCTATAAATGTTTTATCAGGTAGGGTTTGGATGCTACACGTCCAAGATATTCAACACACATATTTTGACATTTTCAAAGATTACGAGATAATTATAACGACTGCATCCCTCTGAGAGCAATAATTTTCATCAATATGCTAATTCTTTTGTGTCTTGACACTTAAAATCAGACCACATAGCGAGTCACGCCACCACCCAATCGCTGTAATGCTGTTAAATCCAAAACTAAATCCAGGAAAATTAGAAGCCTTTTTTTCCAATTTAGTTTGGGATGAAAAGAAGAAAATGCTTAATTAAGAGAAGATGATTGATTTGGGGATGTGGCAAATGAGTTATAGATGGTAGAAAAGTAGAAGTTAGAACATTAAAGATCTGGAAAAACATTAGAAGGCTAAAATGTTAATAGCACATTAAATGGTCTTTGTTGTTCTATTGCGTCTCCAAACACATTATAACAACCTTTGCATTCTTTCATCTTACAATTACAGTCCTGAGTGTATTTACTGGGATTATATGTAGCAAACAAACCAAGAGTAATGAAGATATGTTTTGAGGAAGAAAAGTTATTAATAAAATCTTTTCTAAATAAAAAGTGTGACATGCATATGTGTTTCTCCCTTATTAATAAAAGGTTTTGTGCACAAAACATATCTAATTCACAGTGTCTGTGTTGTGTAACATATTAAAATAGTGTATTTTATTGTCAAGGTTAGTTGGTTGGATTGGCTAATAGCTAGCCACTAAGCTGTTGTTATGGAAGCAGACACGCTAACAGCTTCTCTGTTTTATCATTTGAGAATTTGCTGAATTATCTAATTCATCTAGTTCATAATTAAGATGGGTGTTTGGTCAATTATATTTTAAAGTTTTTTAAGTGGTTCTCCAGCCAGAAAGCAAATTAGTTGTAGGTTAGTTTGGTAGCTAAAATTGGTGGGAACATGATATATATTTTTTTTGTTTGTTTGTTTCATACGTCTTTAAATTATTCTGCATAAATGTCAAGCTTTAATTTTGTTCACGGATGCCCTCGAGTCGTTTAAATCATCCCGGATTTTAGACTGCAAGGTGTTTTTTTTTTTTAGCAGCCTAGTTACAGTTGCTTCTTCATGTAGCTCTCTGTAAAAATAATACCAGTTACTTTCTGAACTGCAGAAAAAACAAAGTTAGTGGGCTAAATAACTTAGCAGTGCTACATTTCCCTTCTTCATTTTGCGCCATTCTTGTTGTCCGTGTGTGTGTTTGCAAATGGTCGAGTGCACATGGATGACACCATGCCCTATGTGAGCTCATGCTTTAGTGTGTGATATGCGCCGCTTTTATTAAAATGACCAGAGATGGCTATATGTTGAGCAGATTTTCAACTTTGGTAAATTAATTACATTACAGGATGTAACTGAATAATTGTGTCTATCAATCCTCATCCTGTCTTAGAGAAATAAATCACAGTTCATTTCTGCTAAACCATTTTTATTTCAGGTCAATGGACAGCCGTCATCAAAACTATGGCTGCTGTGGCAGCTGACAGACCTTCAAGAAAGAATTAAAGGTAAGAAATAGATTTTTGTCTCGATCCAAAGCATTTTAAATCTGCATTTCTACTTAAAGTTATAATTTGGAAGATGACTGCATTTCTTTTTTTTATTAATCTCCGCTGTTAGATGTTCTGCACAGTATATATAGTTTAGTAAGTATAGAGCACAACACTGTGTACTTTTGTTAAGTACATGTATTTCTATATATGCAGGCAGTATATATGTTAGGAGTATGTGATGTATACATGACCATAGTCAAAATACATTGGATAGAGGGAGTGGACTCAGGTTTCAGCTCTCAAAAACCTACGACGTAGCAATAGAGTGGATTCATTAATGCTATCATAATCCTCATCACTATGCAGGGACCAAGACATCTCTCCTTGTCAGCCAGGCCAACAATGTCCCAAACGACTCCCCTTTTCAGAGGCGGAGGCCAGTATTGAGTATTGCAGGTTAACAAAGAGTAAGTTAGGTTAACAGCTCACGATGTATGTTCTCACAATGTGCGACCAGACGCTCTTATGCGATCTACCTTCTGACGCTGTGCGTCTAAAAACCACGTCAGACTCAGCTCCGCAGTGAGATTGCGCTACTCAGGCTCGTCTATCCATAAGCTAGAGTGGAAGAGGAATAAGAAGCTCACTAGAGTGAAACATGGTGCCTTGGAAATTTGTGCAAATTTGTGTGCTGAAAGCCCTAAAAAGAAAAGGCGACGACATATTTGGTCAAAGACATGGCTGAGCAAAAGTGGCAACTCTGGTCTGTCAATTTTACCAAAAGAACTCAATTTCACTTGCATCCCGCCATGCTTCTGTGTTTTCATCTGATAGGAAGAAGGAAAAGAATCCTTGTTTGCACATGCCCACTGAGCAATTTGCCCACGATGGTCAACTGAAAATGAAGCATGTTTGATTTTTCTCCCGATCTCACGATTTCTAATCGGGAAGTGGTCGTGAGAGGCTGATCGCCCCTAGTTACTTCCTGTACACTACATGAGCCACAAGGGCAACAAATCGTACAGTGTATATCTGGCTTAAATCATAGAACTCAACACTAATTCAGACATTTTGCTTCGATAAAGCTTCCTGGATGGAAAGCGAAACATCTTCAAACTCGGAAAACAAAATCCAGTGGTTTGTTTTTTAACGTTAACGTTGGAAAGTGTTAGGAATGTACTATTTATCCTGTATGTGGGGTTTGTAAGTAAGAAAAATATATATATAACTTTAGCCCATGTTACTGGTCTTAAATCTTAAAACAAGCATTTGGTCCTTACTCATTCTCGCTTGCTCTCTTTTGTTTTTAGGCTGGTACATAAATAGTGCAGTGACTCCCCAAAGCCTCAGACCAAGGCATCCAGAACATACCCCTTGGTTCTGACATCAGGAAATGATCTGCAAACATCTTAAGCCTCTGTCACCACTACTGGACAACGTTTGGACGATGACACACGGCTTCCAGCCTTTAATGTTTGCTTCAAAGCATTTTTCCTCTCTTGCTCATTAAATACCAAAAGCATTATGAACGTTTGTGGGAATTCCTGCACAGAGCAGTCTATGAAATGCCAAGAGAGCAGTCTGAACTGTAAAGTTTTTCTTCAAATTAGAACACCTGCTTCCAGTTAAGTTAACAGCCTCAAGAACAGCTTGTTACTTGTTTGACCTTTGGCCTTTTGCACTTCTCAGTGCATTGTTTGTGCATTGTTTTAATGTTTTAATGACACTTATTACTTGACTGTTTCCTTTTTGTAACTTGGGTATTAAATATTAATAAATTTCAAGTTGGTGATGTTCATTGTATAAGACATGCTTTACATGGCCAGATTTAGCATGTATGTTGTTATAGATATATATATAATCTATTGTAATTTATTTATCTAATGATTGTACTGTAATATGTTAGAATTAAAAACTAAGGTACTGGACAAGTATACCAAGCATTTAAAAAGGTTATTAAATAGTGTATATATATATATTTATGTATAAACTTATCCTTTTCGGTACTAAAACAGATAGAACACAGACACATGAGCACATGCACGCATACCTGCTCTTAACCTGAGTGAAGTTGGCCCCCCCACCTTCTTCAAATCAGACAAAATTAGTGTCAAACATTTGTGCTACGTTTGTGCTGGTTTGTGCAGCAAAAATTTTCGTTTGTGCCGCTACCATTTTAAAGATATAAAGAGATGTTTC
The DNA here is from genome assembly GCF_000732505.1 of Cyprinodon variegatus. NCBI lineage: Eukaryota > Metazoa > Chordata > Actinopteri > Cyprinodontiformes > Cyprinodontidae > Cyprinodon > Cyprinodon variegatus. Next base: position 9,662 of record NW_015151144.1, read on the forward strand.
TAGAGGTCGTCAAAGGTCAACCAGCCCCCTCACTTTCTTCAAATTAGACAAAATTGGTTTCAAATGAAAATTTTTGCTGCACAAACCAGCCCAAAACAAAGCACAAACGTTTGACACTAATTTTGTCTGATTTGAAGAAGGTGGGGGGGCCAACTTCACTCAGGTCTGCTCTTACCTGAATAACTGTACTATATGTAAGGGTAACTATGAACAGATGTCTTGAAATACTTTTAATTGGTGTGTTTATCTTAATGTAAACAGTTGCAAAAACTGTTCCACTGTTTTTTCTGTAGTTTAATTACTGTAGCTTCTTTCATATTGGAGAAAAAATTCCATGTTGAAACTGTCACCTGTTGCAGCCGTTTTTGGGTTCAACGATTTATCACCTGGATTCAATGTCTGGGCTTTTCTGCTGGGCCATTATAACACATGCAGATGTGTTTGATTTAAACCATTGCTCTGTAGAAGCAGGTGGAGTTTGGGTTCCTGTCCTGTTGATAGATGAACCTCTTCCCTGGTCTCAGGTCTGTTGCAGCCTGTAATAATCTAATAGAGCAGCAATGAACCAAGTTCTCATAGACTTGCCTGAAGAGTCACAGTTCACGGCCTTTCGCCCTTCAAAAAAAGCCTTTTAGAAGCTGACAGACTCTCCTACACTCAGTTCACGCCCATGAGTGAGAAAATATTCTTGCTCAGTTCAAAGTTCACAGAAAATATGAAACGCCACTCATGAACTCACTTATTTGAATGCTTTCATGCACCGCACTGACCTCGCTGATGTGTTTTAGAGGTGACTCAAGCATCCTGTTCTGCTGCACGAGTCACATCTGAATCACTGAGCTGGATGATCTGCAGTCAGCAGAACATTTCTTCGTTCTACACTAGATTTGAGGAAAAGCATAAGGTCTAAACTCAAAAATGACTTGTGAAAAGACATACCTATGCAGGAAAGATAGTGAATAAAAAAAACTAACAAGTAAAAACTATGTTTTTAGTATGTTTCTGTTGTTAATCATTAAACCTGGAAATATTTTCCAGATAAACATTTAGGGTCTGTTGCTCTTTACTTTCAGATAAGATGATGCAAAATAACCCTGAACCTATGACAATGAATGTATAATGGATCAACTTGAAGAAAGTTACCCTTTTAAGATGCAAGATGTAGCCAGAGCTTCATTGAAAAAGCAGCCTCAGTCAGAAGGGAAACTAGATTCATGGTAACAGCTTTATGGATGCCCCGTGAGGCTGAAAAACTACCCTAGGACGTTTACTAATACATGTTTCAGTGTCGGTCATTCAGGGACAGCCACCGTCACGGTTCGCCTCTCCTTTACACTCCAGCAATAACTGTCATTATTGCCATATTTCACTTGTAATGTCACCGACATCCACAAATCCCATGCATGCTCATTTTGCAACATTTAAATATGGATGCACAGTGTATGTCTTCAGGCGCATGCAAGAGAAGAAGCACATGGTTGCCTTTCAGCCACGACACAGAATACATCTCCCCGCCTCCACTTACTGAACAACCTGTAATATCTCCTGCCTGCTCCCCTCCTCCATGTTCTCACACTCCCGTGATATTTTTAATAATGAAGAAGAAGAACTAATATATCCTCGAGCTGAGGGAGCGATACAGGGTTAAGCATATTCTGTAGCTAATTGCGCTTTCTGGTTTTTAATAAAGAAAAAACACACGCCTGAAGGCCTGTTTTGTGTGTACATGCCTGTGTGTGCACATGCACACTTGTTTGACTTTGCAAATGTGTTTCAAGCCTTTGAATGGATCAGTCAGAAGAATCTTATGCTCATAAGTCTGCCAAAAAGTATTTCATAAACTTTTGTTCTTCTTTGTCTTCCTTTGAAGACAGTATATGCAGTAAGTCCGAGATCACCTATATATGGACCGATACGCCCCTAAATTTTTGACATTCACTGTATGTCTTAAGGATCACTTTTGATTAATCCTTTTATTAAAAAAAATAAATAAAAGAAAACACCACTGGAAACATCTGGAAGCATCTCTGACCCATTTATCTAAACATCATAACTTGGCTCTCGTCTAATTTGCCTAAAACTTTTTTTTGTGTTTCTAAGAAATAAAATTTGAAGATACGGTTTCCACATCCTTCCTAATTCATCACACAAACTAATAGGTGCAATGATGAAGACACAGATTTATTCACCTGATTTTTCAAATTTGAATTAATAATCTGTAAACACTAAACACCAGAAAAGTTTCTAAAAAATTGTAGAAATGGATAACTTTTGGATTTCAATGCCTATGTTTTCCTGGTTTTGCACACAGACTATATATTTTCCTTGTCTACCTGCATTTATATCACAACTGGAGTCAAAACTCCCATTTCAACAATTTTATGTCCAAAAAAAAATCTTAAAATTTCTTGAAGAACTGAAAATGTGATGCTGTTCCTTTTGTTTTAACATGAGGTGTATTTTTCAGGTGTATATTCCAAAAACATGTTTATTATCAGCTCATGATATATATAACTAAAAGGTAAAACGAAATTTTGCAGAAATTAACTATGGTTTCATGGCAATTATAAGATCAATCATTACTTTAGCAAAGCACAATATTTTTTGCTTCCATCTTTATCATTCACTGGATCTGAAAGGGGATGGAATCTGTTGAACTTTTATTGAAGTTGGTAAATTTGTTGGTCTTTATGCTGGTGATATGGGTTTAAGGTGCAGCTTTATTGTGAGAGAAAGCTATGAAACAATAGGACAGAAAGGCAAGTGTGGGAAAGGAAAGGCCATCAAAGTGAATGGTGGGTGGATGTTGGATGGTTGAAGAGCCCGTCGAGACATTATGTTCTTTATGAAGCCATAAAACAAAAGGCTGCTGCCTTCCCCTTCATCCCATCATCACAATGACCTTCATTTGATGACCCGCTCTGTTCCCTTGCTTTCTAAAGGCCAACATAATGCATGTTTATACATATCAGACATGCAGCTGCGCAAATAACAACATCATCACTGCTATACAGCCACATCAAAATGGACAATAATCTGCCTCTGGCTCCAGGTTTTATGATTGACATGTCTAAATTACTCTGCTCATTTGAATGTGCTGCGACAGGAATTAATTACCAGGCAGTTGTGTTGAACATATTAATTTAGAGACGATTATACAATGCATTAACCAGGCACTCATTAGGGTTTGTCTATTGAAATCACACAGGCAGAAAATTCAGTCCAATTTGCCATGCTTCGCTCCTGTTAACGTTCCGGCGCGTTCCAAAGCTCCTCCTCTTTCATATCCTCGGCTCCTGCGCTCTTCCTTCAATCAGGCAACACTAACAAATTTCCCCATTCAGTTCCTGTGGCTCAGCAGCTGTGGTGAAACTCTGGGTTGCAAAGTATTGTCACACCCGCAGGAAGTTCTAAGCTTGTAAAACTTTTCAATTTATCCCTTAAAAGGGACCACATGTTCCTCTTTTTCTATTATTATCAGACTATCCATCTCTATTATGGTGTCAGCTGGCCAAATTATTATGTCTGCAAAGTTAAATCTCTAAAGCAAACTTCCTGCTAACTTTTAAAAATATATTAAAACTCTGATGAATGCAATGGGGAAAACCCAGGCTTTGCACATAAATGGAAAAGTCCCGTCATTGTAGCTTGGACAATAAACTCAAAGATTTCCCAGAAGCAGAAGGTTTACACTCTGCTGGCAAAATGGGTTATCATGCTTTCCAGTAGCTGCATCCACTGTGCTGTCACATTAGGTGCCAGCCTTCATTCCACCGACACTTCCAATTTGGGCACCAAATCTATTAAGCCCGTCCTATTGGAATCTCTGGGGTTTTGCCATTTTTTCTGGTGTGAGTGAGCTTCCCGTTACAGAGAGGATCTTTGCTGGTGGCGGACTGACCCAAGTTGCTGCACACCTGAGAACATTTCTCAATCAAGGATGACTAGTGTGTTAATAAGGAAGCGAAAGATCTCTCTTCGTCAGATGATTACCCCTGATGGTGTTCCAGGAATATCCTTCAATTGAAATTTGTCTTCTTTTGAATCTCTTTTAATATGAACTCTGTTATAGTTCCATAGAACCTCCAGTTTGTCTCAGATCTACATGGCAAAGGTCTATCTGCAGCACTTCTCAGTATCTTGCAACTACTCTGATCTCACCCCCTTTCTCCTTGAGTTCTGGAATTACAGTCTGCAAATCCCGCTGGAACAAACCCCCAAAGATTCCATGCTACCTCCCCTTCATTTTTCAAGTAAGCAATTCAATCAGTCATCAGTTGTCATCAACCAACTTCTTCCTGAGCAGTTTGCTTTCACCCTCAGACCAACCAGAAAGTTCAGCTGACCTACTGAAGTTCTCCCTTTCCAGATTCCTGTTGCTTTTTTCACAACGTTAAAACTCCCTGGTTTTCCATGTGATTCTGTATCTGGGTCAGAAAAGTGCAAACCAACATGACACATCCCTAATAGAGTTTATTGTTCAGGCTGACTAAAAGAAGTGGCTTAAATTTGAATGTTAATACAAAATCTACATCATTACACGTAGGTTTTAAGAAACATATCACTTACCATCTTTAGATTTAAGTTTGGGTTTCATTCTGGTTATTAGACTTGGTTTTCCATTGTCTCACATGTGCCTTCATTCTGTAATGATTTCTCAGTGTGTGTTCTATTGTTTTTATTAACATTTTATCACATTCTAATATTAAGCTTTAGTTCTGCTTCCTACTAGATTAAGTCTCCAGGACATCTGCAGCTATTCCTATATGGATGGATAACGGCAGATTTAGAAATCTCATTTATTGTAAAGGGAATCATGGCACCACTTTTAGTACCGTTCTGTCTCAACATTTCATTCACAAAGCAAATAAAACTAATTAGGCAATTCCTGCAAAGTAGTTCAGGCAGTCGACTCCAGCTGTGCGGCTGCTTCACATATAATCTTTTACACGATGCAGAATATATCAAACATTGCCCTAAAATTTGGGGGATCTCTTTAAGCTACAAACTATCTCTCTGCACTCTGCGTATTTTGCACCACTGCTGCCTCTGTCTGCTTATAGCTTCTGCTTTTCACTGCCTGCACCAACTTAGCTCTCCCTTTGGGCTCAGCGATCAGTGACCCTCTCCTCACTTCCTGACAGGTGTAAAGATATACCGTCATAGTCTGCAAACTATATTATTGAAAAGATAATCAATTTCATTAAGTCAGTCAATGAATAGAAAGAAAGATAAAAATAAAAAAAAAGATTTAGAGTCACGTAAACTACAAACAAACTGATGTTTTATATACTACCTTTATACTACCAGGTACTGTATAAAGGTCAATGAAATCCTCACCTATGCTGATTGATGGTTGCAGCTAAACCAACATATAATTCCTGTCATAACAGACATGTGTAAATCCATAATACATATTTACAAGCCAATATGGAATAAGTTTGTATTTGTTCATTCAATGGTACGCTATAGGACAGGGAGCAATAAACAGCAATTAATGATTGTCTTTTTGGAAGGCTAAGAAAATTAGCTGCTGTTACATCTCATGCAGCTAACATCAGCCAATCAAGCAACACCCATGACTCCACTTCTTGGACAGCAAAATAAATCAAGGGTTTGCAGTTTTGCGACAAAAAATAGCTTAAAAACATGGTAAACTCGTGCTCAACAGACAAGGAAGAAAGGATTGCATCTCATTTTATAACTTCCTTCAAGATCCAGAAAGGTGAAGGTGGTCGGTGACGGAGGTGCTGTAAGTAACAGGCAACCAACTACGTCTAGCGTAAATTGCAGTGATTACTTCTTAAAAGGTTATTTGTTATGCTCAAATGATTGTTGTACAGATTTTTTTTTTTAAATTAGACAGATGTGTGAATTGCCTCTGACTCTTGTTAAAAACAAGTGGGGAATTTCCTGTTTTAACAAGTATGCAAGGTTTCCCCAGTATATTATAAGCCCAGTGGGCCATCAGGCTTGACTCGGCCCCTGCCAGGATAAGCGTTGCAGTCTGGGAAAAAACCTCCTGGTCTGAATAAATTAGTAGTTGTTATTGTAGCCCTATTCACAGTATGTCCACCGGGTTCTTCTCCTTCATATGACATGACGTTGCGCTCTTCCCTACCTGTTAAACAAAAAATAGCTGTGGGGATCTAAACTTTTAAAAGCCTTCAGAGCTTTTCCTGAAAAATAATGTTTGCAATTCAGCAAATAATTATACAAGTCATAGTAAGCAAAGTCAGGGATGTCTGACAGACAGGAGTCTGTGAAACAATCTAACAGGAAAATTACACAGAAAGATAACTTAGTGGTGTTTTAACTCTAAATCTAAATGTTTTGTCAGATCTCCTGTCCATAAAAAGGTGGTTATGATGGAGGCTTCATTATAATCTCGCTAAGATTCTGTTCTTAGAAATGATTTCTATTAAAATATTGTCATTTTCCAATGATCAGTTATTTAGTTTATAATTATATAAAGGATAATTGCTTCAAAGCAACACAGTTAGCCTTCAAAGATAGGATGGATTTAGGTTTATCTGAGGATTCAAAGGAAAATTAGTTAAAAAGTACAAATGGGGAAAAAAGCTGTCCTATTCTGCCAGCACCCTGTTTCTCTGATGTATTATTGTAGCCTTACCCTGCAAGTAAGATGAATTGTTGCAAGATTTGTGAATTTAAAAACTCCTGAAAATACATCTTGTCTGAAGCCAACAGCCTTGATACGGAAATGTTTCAGACCAATGAAATACAACCGCAACGCAACAACCAGAGGCAGAGGCCTGATGCAAAAAAAAGATGGCTGGACCGGTTTTAGCTGGAATCCCCTCTATTTCTTTTTGAAAAATGAGCAAAAGGGCACGATTGTTCCCCAGTGTGGATGGGGAGATGTTTGCACTTCCTTTCCTACCACATTTGGGAAGAGTTTAATTTAACAGTTAACTCCGTGAACAAATCAAAAATGTGATACCTCACAACTGCTACTGCTACTGTGATTGGCTAAAAGCTCAACATGCGAGGCAGGTACCCAATTAGCGTGAAGAGTTGTACTGAAAGTTATTGCGATCACTAGAATTTAAATTTAACTTCATGCATCAATCTGGCGTATGCCAGGTTATCTGTGCCCAGCATTAGCAAATGATTTATTCAAAATCATCCGAGCAGTTTGTTCAGTTTGATCTTTTCATGACTCTCATTCAGTGTGGAAAAGTAACCTCACATGTCACTAAAACACATTCCCTGGTGATAAAACTTTATCCTTTGTGATCATAAAACAGCCTTAAAATCTTGACAGAATCTTAATGTTACTGCAGATACCATATTCTATTACAGTCTGCACACTCTGCCTGTAGAACCACAGTGCAAACATTGATTTCCCTTCGGCCAAAAGCATTTTATTCCAAAGTTGAGCTGCAGTCTGTGACGTCTCAGAAGGGGTGCAGAAGTCCTAAACTAAGTTTCTGTTCAGCTGGGCTTCTGTCAATTTCATAACAACAAACAAATGAAGGTACAATTGGATGCACAGCTCATGCTGGGATATGGCTGCTGCTTCACTGAATACATTAGCTGTTTGAAGCTGTTGCTATGGCGGTGTACTGCAGGGATGTGCTTTGTGTGTGCAAGTGTGTTGCCTATTGTGATGTTTGTCTTTCTCCAAGTAGTATTCATAGGTGTGTGTGTGTGTTTGTGCACTGCTTTTTGGTGGATGCCAGTGTGCTGCTTTGTGTTGATTTGTGTAAAGCACCTCTATATGGGAGGAAGTTTTTTTTGTGTGTGCAGGCTGCATGCTAGTGTTTGAGTGTGCACATCCCCAGTGTGTTGCTGGCAAAGCATGGCATGTTGCTCTAACAGGCTTGTCCTCCATTAGTGGCTCAGCACTGGGCTTAAAAACTGGGGGGGAGGAGAGAGGACGAAAGATGGATGCACACACCCACACAACCACCAAGCGCACAGACCGACATTCTTAAAATTCTACTTGAGTAACGCAGCAGGGCAACAGAGCCTCACAGCAGAGCAATGGGGTGTTTTGTATTTCATTAAAATGATTTCACTTCAGATATAGAACCTGGTCTCCAAGAAGCATGATTTTAAGTTCTGCAGCCTGGTTTCGGACTATATAATCTTTATGGAGTGTAATAGTGTTAGTAGTCATCTAATTTGAAGGCATGCATAGAAAAGATCACATCGAGAAACAGTTGTAACTGAAAGACACTATTCCATCCATCCAACAATGTTCCAATGGGCTTTATCCCAGCTGGGGTTGCGAGGGATTGCTGGTGCCAATCTCCAGCAGTCTATTGGTGACAGGCGGGGTATACCCTGGAAAGGTCACCAGTCCATAGCAGCTAAAAGACACTCATTATACGTTAGCTCCAAAGATTTCCCCAAAAATAAGAAAACAAACCAGTAAAAATATATTTTTTTCCATATTTGTTATAGTTGCTCTTAGCTAAATATGGTAAATAGTCTGACTGTTTCACCTGCATGACTTCAGTAATGAATTTTCTCTCCTATTTATATATTTCATGGTACCCACTAAAAACAATGATTAAACCAAATTGTAACTCAACAAAGGACCTGATCTATTTAAACTATAGAAAAGAAAAAAAGCTATTGTGAAAATAATATTTAAACAAAATGACAAATCTCTATTTTCTTAAGTTTAACACTTAGGTTGGATCAATTACAGAATATTTTAATATATAAATATATAACTTTTCTCATGGTTTTAATTGGATATCTAAAATAAAGTACTTCACTATTTATTGTGTTAGTAATGGATAATGAATAAGAGACCAACCCAAAGGAGTAGAGAATTATCATTTGAATGTGAAATTATTATAAACAAAAAAAAAAAAGGTATGCATTTTAAATCAGCCCCATTTACTTTAATGCCTTAGATCGGAGGTCTTCAACAGGGGGTCCGCGACCCCTAGGGGGTCCTCAGAGGTACTGCATGGGGGTCGCAAAAGTTTTGGTTGATTAGACTTTTTTTTATATTCCCCCTGGAATGTTTTTTTCTCCATTAATTGAAATGTCTTATAAATACACATTAACATGAATTCAACACACTGTAGTAAACAGATAAATGGAGGCAGAAGATGTCTTTCAGTCATCAATGCACACATTCAGCGACACACAGGAGCTCTTTCAAGCGGGGCACCGTTTCATTCACAACACCTGTCCCATCAACCAGGAATCAGAATCAGACTTTAATAATCCCAGGGGGAAATTACGATCGTTACATGACACTATATGAAATAGACTGACTACAGGACCAGTTTGATATTACACAATTTCATGCAATATATAAAAATAGGGGGTCCCCGCTCAATCTGGCCATCAGTTTGGGGGTCCTTGGCCTGGAAAACCTTGAAGACCCCTGCCTTAGATCCTTAATTGCTTAGATCAGAGATCTGCACGGGTCTGATTTTTCAAAAATATATCTGTCTGTACCTGTAGAGTTTAGAACCGAGACTCGACCTGTTACCCACATTTATCCCTATTTAACACCCGGCCAAGCCGGGACCAGATGTAGATAATATAGTGCGACCCGACCATAAAGTGTACACACAGCCGTTCAAATAGCAGAGAAAGCAAATAAAATTGCCTCACACTCACATCCAGTGTGAGGTAAGAGGGTTTGCCTCACTGCTTAAAATTACTGTTATCTGGATATTGTTGAAAAAATTTATTATATAAGATGTAGAGTAGATAAGAAAATATAAATCCATTTCATTCATGCTGTATCTCTGTTTGATACCCACCTGCATTTAATTTGTTTATACTTGTGCCTGTGAAAATAATGGGTTTTTTTCTACCCGTAGATGTATCTCTATATGTACCTGACCAGGTACACGACTCTTCCCTAGATAGTGAAACTGCATTTAGAAATAACCTAAGTAGAAGAGCTTAGTAAAAATTCCAGTGCGCCTCCTCTGGCCACAAACTGAAATGACACCAGTGTTGTGCACATGACTGGGGTGGAGGAAAAGTCATAAAACACCACAGGTTGCCGTTATGGCATAGGTGTTTCGTTTTGAGATGCAGTGTCTATTGAAGTTATATTGAAGATATTAACTTGTTGAACACTTCCCCAAACTTTGAATTACTCTTGTCTTATTCTGTCAGTGATCAGGCTCTATTTTATAATTTTTTTGTCACATTAGATAACAATTTGTCTTTCCTACTCATGGTTAGAGTGTATGAACATGATTGAGGTGCATTTGTTGGTCTTTGATCAATCTTCACTGACAGTCATCCATGTTCTCCTGCTGCTTTTATGGCAACGGAGACCCAACAAAATAGGCAGATTGACTCTCATACATGGACTCACAGAGCCTATTGAGAAACTCTTGTTAATTAAAAAGAAAAAGAAGAAAATTTTACATGTTGGGCCATTGTAAGGTCATGTATGGAATATATTTAACTTTTAAAGTGTGCCTTTATCAAACGTTGCACCGGTTATATAAACACCAAAACTGACACCATTGGCTCTTTTTGTTTCAGAACTAGACTGTTATTTAAAGCTGCATAAACAGAAATGGTCAGATAGAAAGAAATCCATCTAATGTCTTTCGTCAAGCTGCTATCTAATCATCTAGAGCTGTTCATAATCTTGTCAGGGGAGCAAAGTTGAAATTGCAAGAAGGGGTAGTTTCACTAACGAACTCAAAATGATATTTAGGCAAACTGCAATACCTTGACCCAAGCACCGTCCTTGTTAAAGGCTGCATTTACTAACCGTGGGGAAGCTGTCAGTCAAAATGGCCTTTTCTTTGTCCAGACTCAGAAATAATGGCATCCCCTGCTGAGTGTATGTGCATGAGCGAAACTAGGCTGAAAGATGGTGTAATCACTGAGCTTTTATAAAGGAAGTAAAAAAAAAAAATGGCATCAACATTTGGTCAACATTTGTGTTTGAACTCTACACACCTGGACAAAAGTGTTGGTACCCAACGTTTATTGAAAGAAAAACCCAAAATGTTCTCAGAAAAAAAAAATATTCGGACAAAAGCAATAATAAATACAAATTCTAAGAACATGAACAAATGAAAGTCAGACATTACTTTTCAGTCCAACAGAATAATAAAAAAAAAATCATCCAAGAGGTTTGGACAAAAACAATGGTACCTTTAGCTTCATATTTTGCTGTAAAAATTTTGAGGTAATAACTGCAATCAAAAAGGTTTCTCTAGCTGTCAATTATCTTTCTGCTCATCTCAGCAGGTATTTTGGCCCACTCCTTTTGAGTAAACTGCTCTGGTTAGAAATGTGCTTTTTCCAGTTGATGTTTCAGCTCCTTCCATAGATGGTCAATAGGACAAAAGTCACAGCTCATAGTGGGCCGCTTCAGAATCTCTTCCAACGTTTGCCCCTTAGCCATTCTTGGGTGTTGTTAGCTGTATGTTTTGGGGCATTATTCTGTTGCAACACTCATGACCTGTGACTGAGACCAAGCTTTATTACACTGTTCTGCGCATTTCTATCTAGAATGGTTTAATAGTCTTAAGATTTCATAGTACCCTGCAGAGATTTGAGGCATGCTTTGCCCAAATAATCAAGCAGCCCCAGAGCATAACAGAGCCTCCTCCATGTTTTAGAGTAGGGAAAGTGTTCTTCCCTTGATATGCTTCATCTTTCTGTGAACAAAGAGCTGATGGGCCTTGCCAAAAATATAAATTCTTGTCTCATCTGTTCAAAGGACACTCTCCAAGACGCTTTGTGGCGTACCAACATGTAGTTTTCTAAATTCCAGGCTGTTTTTTTATTTTTTATAATTTGTTTTCAATGTAGGTAACCCTCATCGTTTCCCATTAAGTCCACTGTGGCTCAAACAGAGACAGATGGTGCATTCTGATATTGATGCTCCATGAACTTGAACTTTCACCTTTAATCTCTTCAGAAGTTTTTTTGGGCTGTTTGTTACCATCAGTATCATCTGTCTTGGATTCATCATCAATTTTCCTTCAGTGGCCACGTCAAGAAAGGTTAGCTACAGTCCCATACAGGTTTGGACACCTTGAATCAATAAATGATTGGAACCTTTCAATTCTCCTGCAAATCGTTCAATTTTTTTTTTTATTGTTAGTTTTGATGCCCAGCTCACCGACCGTTAATAGAAGCTGCCTAAAATCAGCAAAGAGGAGTCCACAGTGTGCACAACCATCTGTTTTTGCTGTAACATTCGTAAGTGTGACTAAAAGTTCAGTAAACAAGTGACCAGTTGGCTACCTGAGACAATGACCATCTTTTGCATTATATAATGCAAAAGTTGGAGCACGGACAATATAAATAAACACCCAGAAGGCACAACTCTTTATTTAGCAGTTGCCAGGAGAACAGCACTTGCCTAAATTAGTAATATTTTTTAGTTTATTCCCTACTCTTCAAGTTTAGGACTTAGTCAGTCGGTGGTTTATTTTCAAGTAAACTTAATTAAAAAATGCATGGGTTAGATCATATTCACATTTCCAAACAAGATAAAGGAAGTGTTGCTCACTGTATACAATCATTGGCAATATAACTGCATTTGGGCTAATTTAGACTATGAGAAAAAGGAATAATTTAAACTAACTCTTGAAGAACAACACAAAAAAGCTTTAGTTAGAAAAAGTTGGTTACTGTCCAGATTGTTTTTTGTTTAAAAAAAAATTAAAGCCTAACATGGAAGAAAAAAAAAAGTCCAGTATCTTAAGTACTGTATGTGTTCATGTCGCCGATGCTTTGAGAAGCCAGATGTTACATCATCCCAGTAAGTGTAGCTCTTATTTTAGTCATACAGCCAATAACAGCTGGTACCAAGGTTCAGCAAATCACTATTAGTTAAAATCAGGACAACAGTAAAAAAGGACAACACATAAAGCCAGCAGATGCTGGATGATAATCTGTTTATGTCTCTCTGCTGTTTTTTGTAGTGTTGGCTGTGGGTCATTGTAGAGAGTAAATGTCTCACAATTGTAGAGTTGTAGGTTTGATTCCACCTTCTTTCTTAGCAGTATATTAATGTAGCTCATGTTATTACAGTAATATTACAGGAATGGCGTCTGTTTACTAAACCTATTGTGTTGAAAATCCTTCTGATCATCTACTGTATTCAGGACATGCGTCTACTTTCAGAAGTGCACTCTCCTCTTTTCTAAAATCTTGGATTGCTGCGAGTAGAGAACAGCTTGGTAACTGTTTTTATTAATGTGAAGTTAACAGGTTTACTGATAGGATTCATCATTTATTTTACAGAACTACTAACCTTTCTGCTTAGCTAAACATACTAAAGCCCGGCGTACACTGTGCGATTTTCGGGGCGATTTTCCAGACATGCGAGAATCTTTCAATTGGTCCGACTTTCAGCCTGATTGTGCGTCGTGAGTCGTGTAGTGTACAGGGAGTTACAAGCGGCGATCAGCCTCCCATGACCACCTCCTGATCAGGAATCGTGAGGTCGGGGGAAAATCGCTCAGGCCGCAAAGAAAGATTCTTCTTTTTATTCTTCCTCTCAGATGTAAACACAGCAGCATGGCAGGGATAAAATGAGTGAAATACAGCTCCGTCTGCAAAATTGACGGACCGCAGCAGCCACGCCTGCTCAGCCACGTCCTTTTTCCAAATACGTTGTCGCCCTTTCTTTCTAGGACCCTTACCACAAAATTGCACAAATTGCCAAGGTAGGGTGGTTAACTATAGTGAGCTTAATATCCCCCTTCTATTTGTTTGGCTTCAGGATAGAGAGCTACAGAGCAGCTCCATCTCACTGCGGAGCTCAGTCCGACGTGGTTTTCAGTCGTATAGTGTGAGCAGGTAGATCGCATCAGAGCGTTGGGCCAAACATAAATCGTGAGCTGTGAACTCACACTGCGTTTAGACGTACAGTGTGAGCAGTGTACGCCTGGCTTTAGAAAAACAACCAGATCTTACAGAAAAATATAAAAATACTGTAAGAATCATTGTGGTGTCACTAGAAATAGGCCTATCTGCAGATTACTTCCACCCTGATGTTTTGAATTTGTACTAATGCTGTAGGATAGTACTTACAGTACAGAAAACTTAAAGATCCAATGAAACTAAATCTCCCTTTTCAGATAGATTCATGCACTGCTGGAAACATTACATGAATCTACAGACATAAGATTGCTGCTTTTTCAGCCAAGTTGCACACGGATGAAGCCACAGGGGCAAAAATGGTGACAGAATATAGATGGAAGCAAATAAGGGGGAGTCTAACAAAGAGTCGAGGTAAAATCCTAAACGTTTTATACCTAGGGAGTAGGAGGCTTTCAAAGAGCAGGTGTTCTGATGAATAACTCAAAAAGGGTGTGAAGAACAGAGGACCTACTGAAGCAGTCGGGGGGGTACAAAACAAGAAAGTAAAAATAAGCAAATAAATAGGAAGTCCCCAAATTTATCTGTATCTTCTATTGTGTTAAATGCTTGCATTACACTGGATTGGAACAAAATTAAGCACATTTTCTACACCTTCAATCCAGTCTTTATGGCAGTTTTGCAAAGCACTTGGCAAGAAGACTCAGGAAGAAAAATAAACTCATGATTTTGTGCAAACTGTGCCCAATGGGACCTAAAATCAAGTCCTTGTCAGCCATGTCCACTTAAAATTTAAAGCGACACATCAAGTTAAAGCATCCAAGATACCTTGAAAAATATCACTGACTGAAAAACATATTAAACCAATGATACAGAACCTGAATGTTTCTGAAATTCTGTGTAATTGGGCTAAATAAAGGCTTCACTGCACATACAGTCTACCTTGACTGCATCAAGTATTAACTGTTTCTTTCTCTCTATTAGGATGGATAATTTAAAGGGTGAAATATGGGGTTCTATTGTATGGGATTGTGGCTTAATTTACTCAGTGAACATGAGCAGGTTAATTTTCATCTGTGTAAAATGAACATTAATTATGAACTTGAACAACTTTCAAATCAATTCAGTTTATTTATATAGCACCAATTCACAACACGTCACTTTACAGTTCACCAGATTATACAGTCAAATTGAATCAAAGTTTTCTATCTAAGGAAAACCAGTTGACTGCATTGACTCATTGACTCAAATACAATCCCTCACACTAAGCATGCTTGTAGTGACAGTGGAAGAAAAAAACTCCCTTTTAACAGGAAGAAACCTCCAGCAGAACCAGGCTCAGTGTGAGCGGCCATCGGCCGGGGCTGACTGGGGTTCAAGGAGACAGAACTGTAAAAGTCTGCCTGAATATTGGGTGCAAGGTTCTGAGGTCCTGACATACCCAGAGCTTTGAAAGCAATTGTCCCACTGAAGACACAAAATAGTCCGTTTAATGACCAATATCCAAACACATGCTTCTAGCGTGAGGCATGTTTTTTTTAGCTATTATATGTGACACAATTTTCCCAGTGACTTGTCTTATGATTTTGTTATTAATCTCTTTTTCTTTGTGGTATATATACGTGCATTCTGAGCTTACTGCCCTGAAATAAAAAAGATGGCACCATAATGGCAATAAATATTCTTGAGTAGGAGGGAAGTTAGTGAATTGAATCATCTGAACAATCAGCGTTTCTGACAATCTCAGAAAGTTGAGTCTCCAAACCAAATCATCTGCTTCCACCCCATGATTTTTTGAGATAGACTCAGTAGAGTCACTGCAGGTCATGCAGAATATCAATTTTACCTTTATTGGATTATTGGATTGTCTGCTCCCTTTTAAACCAGTAAGGAACAGGCTGACTTTAGTTTAGAGAAACTATTTGCACCCAGGCTTTGAACTTCTGGGTTCTGCTGTGAGATGTTGCCTAAATATTTTCTCGATGAACTATGATGTGCTCCAGTGTCCTTAAAAGGCGAACACCCACAACATAATACTTGCACTCTTACTTAGCAGTTTGGATAGGGATTTTAATGCTGTTAGTTTTCCCTTTTTAGGGTCTTTATTGTCATTTATACACTTTGCTTGTTGTACCAGACCAAACCAAACCAAACCATATATGATATGGTTGACGTAACACCTTTATAAAACCCACAGTAATAAGTGCTCTGCACAAAAAAAAAAAAAAAAACATCTGTCACATGAAACCTATTTACATTTCTATTGTTTTAATTGGTAATCAAGCAGCAAATATCAGTAATCAGTCCCAAAACCCCTTTATCAGATCACTTAAGTTATGTCACAGCATAATTTATGCTTTATAGGCCATAGCCTCCAAACAAGTAAAATATTTTTTTCAGTTTAACTAATAATTCCAGAGAATTGTTGCTTCTTTTAAAAACAAGCTAAAAAATCTTCTTTATTGAAATATGGTTTTAATGAGAAATGAATTTTTGATGGGAATTTGTTTTTTACGTTTTGCATTTGAATTTTTTTACTATGCCGCTTTTTTAACGTTAATCACCTATAGATTTCATGCCTGTTGGTTAAAAAACATTTTCCAGTTTATCTGTTAAAATTGAATTTTCTGCTGGCACTTCGGTTGCTCAATTAATGTAGATTCACTGGAAATGCAATACAAATGTCCAGAGCTCAAAGTGACGCTTTCTCACAAAGCATTTGCCAGCAAATAGAAAGTGGTCCAACATTTCCTCGTCTGTTTGCTCTTTCTTTCTATTCCTGGCATCCTCTTTCCTCGCTCTGTCTTCTAACCTGATGGCATGAAGAAAACAATGAGCTTGTTTGGTTTTACAAGCAGTAAGACCTTAGTAGCTGGTGGTGTTAGCAGTTCACCAACACTGATATGTAGCTGTTACATTAGATTGACCACCCACGTAAAACATACTGCAACAATAAGCATCCAGCATGCTGAACTGGAACTAATCTGTTCTTATATCGTCCCTATTTAAAGTTGTTGATGTGTGGTAGAAATTCATCATTCTGTTATTTTAAAATACAGTGGAGAAAAAACTATTTAATCATTCACCGATCTATGATTATATATATATTAAAAAAAATTAAGAAACTACATTTTAGGATTTTTAAAGAATTTATTTGTAAATTGTGGTGGAAAAATTATTATTTGTTCACCCGCAGACAAGCAACATGTCTGGCCCTCATTAACTTCTTCTTTAAAGGGGATCCTCTGTCCTCCACTTGTTACCAATTTTATAGCAACTATTTTATCTAATTATCTGTATAAGTTACATCTGCCCATTGCTGTAAACAGACTTTAAACTTAGCAATGGCCAAAATAAAAGACACTACGAACAAAACTGAAGACCTTCACCGGCTGGAAAAGAGAATCTATGATAGAAAAGCAGGTTAGTGGGAATAAATCAACTGTGGGAGCAACGAGCATACAAGAGTATTGATAAGCCATCTTGATCTTTGGCCCCACGCAAGATCTCATCATGTGGGGTCAAAATGATCATGGGAAAGGTGAGCAAAACTACATGAAGAGACCTAATGAATGACCTACAGAGAACTGGGACTGAAGGAACAAAGGGTGCCATTGGTAACACCACACAGAGAGGGACTTAAATCCTGCAGACAGTACATGTCCAGGTCCGTCTGAGGTTTAGAGAAGAGAGCATACGGATGACCCAGAGGAGGACTGAGGGAAAAAAAATTAAGTGGTCAGATAAAATATTACTTTTTGGCACAAACTGAAACTAGATTGGAGGAAAAATAATACTTAGTTCCATCCTAGGAACAGCATTCCTGCTGTGGAGCATGGAAGTTGAAACATCATGCTTTGGGGGCTGTTTTTCTGCATAGGGGACAGGATGAATGATCCATTTTAAGCAATGCTGGAGTATCATGAGATATGAAGTCAAAACATCCTTCCATCAGTGAGAGAATTCAATATATTTCATGATTTGGTCTTCAAAAAACAAAACAAAAATTTCAAAGTCTTGGTGTGGCCACCCTGTCTCCAAAATTTAACCCTACAATGCTGTGGAAGTAGACACTGGAAAAAAAAAATCTAAATCTGGATAAGTTATTTTTTTTCTTAAAATAGGTGCATTTGTTCTTGGATTGAGGAGGTACAGTAAAAGAGACATTTTGCCAATGGAACAAGATAATTTACATTTAAAATAGGAAAACACAGTTGGTTTTTCTTATTTCAAGTGCATATTATCTAATATATAGTGTTATATCTAATATAATACTATATTAGATACTCATTCCATTTACAAACTACTCATTCCATTTACAAACTACCTCTTTTACCTACTCAAATTAAGGATAAATGTACTTAATTTAAGAATTGTTTTACTTATTTCTAGATTGTTTTTCCAGTGGGAATGTTGGTGTTGCACACCCCAAAACATACCAGCTCCAGAGGAGATCTGCATGGAGGAATTACAGTGTTAGCAAACCTAAAACATTGAGTTAAACTTTTAGCAATGACCAAATACTTATATTTCACATTAATTTACAAAAGAAATCTTTAAAAATCCTACATTTTCCTGGATATCTTTTCATAATTTCTCTTATTGTTGCTGTACTTATAGTAAAAATACAGACCTGTTTCTTTTTTCTAAGGAGGTGAGAACCAACCAGTGGGTGACAACAGCCCAACTGTAGATTTTCTGTTTCAATAAAAAGCAGTCTGTCTATAGCATACACAAACTTCACATGCAAAGATACTTTCCTTCCAAGATCAAACTGTGTCCCAAACACAGTTCTGTGAGTCTACTTGTGATGCTTTTTCAGTATCAGCTTTGCAGCTGAAAAGCACAGCCTCTCTGGTCACTTCTGTCACATCTTCAAAGGTAACACATACAAAGTTTTTGGGCTCCATCTCAGTTTGTTCATGAATACATTCATGGCACCCCTTATTTTTGAAAGATGTAGTTTTTTTCATCAACTTCCAACCTTCATCTTGCTGCACTTCTTTGCAATTAGAATTCAGGGATGCTGTCACCTTGGCCTCAGCTCGCTGGAACTGCTGAGGTGTTTTGAGCTGAAGTACAGTATCATTAGCGCTGACATTATCAGCCGCCACCTCACCGGCTCTAAACTATAAAGCGTTCTAGCGTTCAAAGACTCTACCTTCATAAACAGGCACGAGAAGCTGGAAATGCGGGGGGAAAATTTTTTTTTTTGAAAGATTAGGAGATGGTAACAAGTCAAAGGGCTGCAAAACAAAAACTAAAAAACTAACTCATCTCAAAGTAATCTTTATTATTCCATCTATGCCGGATTTTCACATTTCCAGTAGGAAATATTTAATCACATGGGAAAGCATCTGAAAAGATACAAGTTCTGATTTCATTAAATATCTTACAGTGAAAAAAAAGGATATGCTATTACATTTAAATAAGAACATCTCAATAAAAAATGAAACAAAAACATGTATTGCTAATGCAAACCCTCTCTCTTCCCAATAAAAAAAATACACATATACAACCCTGTAGACGCTCCCAGGAGGGAAGGCCTATAAAACTGTGCATCACAAGCCCATTTCTCCTTGTGTATGCTCTGTTTTAAAGTTTCTGTTATCCTAGCTCACACAAGCTTACTGTGTCCGAACGTCCATCCTAACCCCTAAATCCCTTAATAGAGAGTGGACCATATAGTGGACTTTATAGCGAACACGATTACAGGCTGTTCTGACAGATAATCACTGCATTTCGCTCCCCGTTGGTCACGTTACTCCTTCTCTACTATGCGGTGCCTGCGCCATCTTTGCTATTAGTTGCCGCTGTTGGGTAGCGACAACCTATGGCGACAGCAGGCCGCTGTAAAAGCAAATCCCATAATGCTTTGCAAGGAGATCTCTGGGATATATCTGCCTCTTCTGAGGCCTTCCTTTTCTTCTCAAACACCTCGTAGACACTTTTTCTCCTCCGACCCTCAGCCATTTTCAAAGAACGGCGGTGAGAAAGGTGAGCTTCAGTGACTGTCCGACACCGTAGCTCACCACACGCCTGAAAGTGCGCATGCGCAGAAAAAGATAACTAACAGGAAGAGCATGTAGGACGGCCTTACGTAAACATATCACCAGAATGATCGACAATTAGGAGGCCCACTTATTAGATGATTCACCTGGAAATAAAGGTCGCCCTCTATTCCTTTAAATCTGGCCTTTATGACAAAGGAAGTTACAGGAAATCCCATTTGTAGTTTGCAACTATATAAACATATGAAACAAACCGAATTTGTCAGATTATTATGAAACTTAACTATAAGTCTAAATGCAAAGTGTCCAACTCCAAGCTCCAAAAGGCTTGTGTTAGTGGGGATATTTTCCTTTATAGAGAGGGAAGTTGGTGAGAGTTGATGGGATGATGGATTAAGGTAATACACAGCAGGCTGGGCATTTTTCTTTCAATTTGACTGAGTTTACACTATTGACTAGGGAAGAATGCTCTATATTAGCACAGAGGAATATCCAAAATAAGCCTGTTCCATATTAGCTCTGTAAGGCTGTATACATTATATTCATATATGTATAAATATAGAATGTCCCCTATTCTTCATAAGTGTGTGAATTATTGTGTTTTTCTGTAACAGAATTTGAAAAAATACATTGAAGTGTATGGCTGCGATGTGACAAAATATTTTTCTGTCTTTAGAAGTGAGTAAAGAGCCATGTTTTTATCAGGGAGTCTGTGAAAAAGCTATTTGAAGCTGTAAAAAAATAAAGAAATAAATACAGCTGTGTATGGAAGTGTGCACAGCAGCAGAACTGCGTGTACATACCTGCATGAGGCCACCACAGCTGTGAGACAAAAGTAGGATTACTAGCCCTGATTTGAATGGATTAAAGGGTCTAAAAGAAAACGGAGGACCACAGGATATCTGAGCCACACTGTGATGTGTGCTCATACAAACACACACTGAGTGCTTTGGGGTTTTTTTTTTGTAGGGTTTCATTGTTTCTATTCGTAATGTCAAAAACTGTTTGTTGGTATAATTGTCTCTGAAGAGCCCATAAAAGCCAGAACAGCTGACAGATATGAGAGCAAAGAAAGATGAAGGGAACTGACATAAAGAGAAAGAGTGCGAGCAATTACTGTGGAACCAGAAGTAAAAATCAATTCAACTTGAAATGGTGCAAGATTATCACTGACAGAACAACAACTGTTTATGTGACCAAGAGACTAAAGATGCTTTTATGGAATATCACTCTTCCTCCAGCTGTGACACAGAAGCTGTTGGGTCTAAAATATTTTCTTGCTTCTATTGAAAACATTGAGTTAGGGAATTCCTTGCAAGAGAAGATCAAGGTAATTTTATATACTAAAGCAGGGACCCCCAAAGGGCCACTGTCCTGCAGGCTTTAGAGGTTTCTCTGCTTTAGCACAGCTGATTCTGATGATTGCAGTTCAGCAAAAGCCACATTGATAGTTAATCAACTATCAATGTAAATCAGCTGTGCTAAAGCAGGGAAACCTCTAAAACCTGCAGGAAAACGTCCCTCGAGGACAGAGTTTGGGGAAGCCTGCACTAAAGTATTACATTTTGGCTACGTTCACACTGCAGGCCTTGATGCTCAATTCCAATTTTTTTGAGGAATCAGAGTGTTTTGCGTTGCCGTTCACATTTCCAAGTTCACATACAAGTCACATATATTTGGGAATGTGACTTGTATGTGATTTCCTGTGTGAACTGCAGTCATACAACCCAAGTGTCCCGCATGCGCAGTAGTGGACGCGATGACGTCACAGGCCAGCGTGCTCTACTGTATGTTTACAGAAGTAAACATGGATGGTAGTCCCGGCGCGCATCTAGTGGTCTTTTCCAACCATAAAAACTCAATCTTTTCAATATGGTTAAACATAAATACTGCTCTCCGCATCATTGTCCACCATGGTTGTTGTTTTTCTTGCCGCTTCTGCGTAGCAAGACGCATAATAGTGACCTTTGTCGGGTGTTAATGGCGTTCAGACACAGGCCGCATTTGAAAAGATCAGATTCCTCTCAGATTCAGGACCACATAGCCAAGTGGCTAGTGGTCCTGTTCACTCAAACATTGTTGAATGTTTGATCTTCCTTTTGGATATTTTTTTTTTCTATCACTGTACTGCTCATCTAGTTGAAACTAGAAATTATATAACCATTCTCTCCTACTGTATCATGTTAACAGCTAAATGGTTTTTTGGTCCAACAGTTAGGTCCAACAAAATCATCAATCCTTGATGTTTAATATATGGACACTAATATCTTGAGAAGCACTGAAAACATTAAAATGTTGTTTCCTCATTAAAAAAATAAAAAGTTAAAGACATGAAATCTGATACTTTTACTTAGGGTTATGTTTTGTACTGCATAAACTAGTTTGAAATGCTTTTAATGATGTTGTCTTTCCCAGTAAGGTTCATGAGCATCTTCTTCCATTTTCACTTAGACCCCTATTATTGCATTTGCATAAAGTTTTTAAATTAAAAACTTGCTTGAAATTTGTGTTACAGAAAGAAACAGCAACACCTCTAAAACCAAATCTACCTTATTTTTCTTCACTCACTCAAAAACTGGCATCAACACTGCTTTAAAACCAGCTTTTGTTTATTTAATAGTTTTTGTGTGAAAAACAAGGTCAGACAGTTTTGCAGATTTCAATTCTGGAGTTTTTTTTATATTGAATTTTTTTTTAATATTGCAAAATAAGCTACCACCAAAAAACTGTTTAATTGCTAAATTGGACTTTTCACTTTAACAAATAAACTCTTGTCAAGTTTATATATGATGTATTTTACAAGTAATTCAAACCTTGACAGTCCACTGAAACAAGAAACCCAAAGTGATTTTTAGACACATTTGAGACCAAATGCAGTGAATCTTCTACATTTCTTGCTAAGTTAGTTCTTATTTGACAGGATTTCGTGTGCATTGGTGTAAAGGGAATGAATCTCTGACAGAGTCAATCCTGACTGAAACCAGCTGTTACCTGCAGCATGAAGTCACTGCTTAAATCATTCAGATCACTACTGAACCGTAGATTCACTCACTTA
Source organism: Cyprinodon variegatus (assembly GCF_000732505.1). Lineage (NCBI taxonomy): Eukaryota > Metazoa > Chordata > Actinopteri > Cyprinodontiformes > Cyprinodontidae > Cyprinodon > Cyprinodon variegatus. The sequence continues at coordinate 32,540 of NW_015151144.1, forward strand.
CTGAGTGACTCTCCTCATTGGCCAACTGCTGCTTCACAGCAGGGAGTGGGGGTTGAGGGGTTCCCTGGAGGGGGGAGAAAAAAGTCTTCTCATCGCCATGGCTACAGAGACCAGAGATGACAGCGACAGCATTAATTATTTTAGCATCAGAGCAAAGGAGGCTGATGCCTGGTGGGACAGCAGTGAGGGCCAATAGTAATTAACCACTGCCTGCTCTCACGTGTCACTTCCTGTGTCCCGGGTGTGTAAGCAGGGGGTTGTGATGTTCTTCTGTAATTACTGCGATTTTAATTTCTCATCTTTGCTCTGGCTATTTTGATTTCTGCTTTGGTGAAATCATTTATGCACATGCTTGGATGTAGTTCTTTATCGTAAATTTTTACTAAACATCTCTCATCATGTTTCTTGCAGTTTCTGTGGTCTGGTTAGTATTAATGAAAATTGTATCCTTCTAAACACCAACAGCTTGGCTCTAAGCATAATTGCACTTTATGCAGCTTCGTGTGCTGCAACCCCCCAAACACACCTCTTGGGATACGAGTGACGGCACATGCTCCAGTCCAAATTTTTCAAAGCATAACAGGCTTCAACAAGAGGGTCCGTTAATAGACTTGCTCCTCATATTGTATGACCCCAGGATCATGCAATAACAGCCAGATTTATAAACACAAGCCTGTCTGTGAGGAAACACAACACTGCAGTTGCTGCTCAAACAAGATCACCGTTTGCTTCTTTGGTCTTCTCTAGTCTCTGGTTATTTTTGTTTAACCATTTTGTGCTAATTGATCTTTTTCTTTTGCCTTAAAGGCAAATAGTTTTATTTTGCTACACACTCTTACTTAACGAACCATGACATTCCTGTAGTGCTAAGAATTGTCTGCAAGACGTTATGCAACTTAATTTTTGGTCGAACTGTATGCCAAGGGCTACGGGTGAAAATGAGCAATCTTGCCATAACAATGGCACATGCATCTTTCGTTTTTATTTAAAACATCAATAAAAGGTTGTGCATTGTCTCTTTATACCGGTAAAATAAACCAACACCAACCAGTTGTGATTAGGGTTGGACATCATTTGAATTTAAAGGAATTTCGATACTTGTTGCGATTCCAGTTCCTATTGATTCCCGATTCTGATTCTTTTAAGAAAAGGAAGTTAGTAGGTTTCATCAAATCAAACAGATTACAAATAAACTAAAATAAACAGATTAAGTTATTTGGCAGATCTATGTTAATGTGCTTTCATTCTATCCAGAACTTGTGGGAAACGAGGCGGGTATCCTTCTGTACATAAAGATTGCTTTTGTTCTAAAAAAGTACATCCATACTACACTATACTATACTACAACTATATACTACTATACTACTATATGGCCCATTTATGATTCAGTGCATAATAAAAAATCCCAATGTTGAGAGGACCATGGCAGCCGGTGGAGCTCCAAAGCTAACCGCAGCCAGGGCTAACGTTAACCCGTCTGCAGCAGCCCTCTCTCTGCATAGTCGTGTGTAAAGTACCGCTGGCTCTGATGGCTTTTTTTTGTCTTTTTTTCTTTTTTCTTTTGGAAAAACATTGATTTAATTTGTGATTATCCGACTGTGTTAATAACAGGGGAAATGCAGGTTCTAATGACCTGAGCATGTGGTGACGTCACGAGTACGCTTATGTTCCAGTTGACACCGATTTGCTCTGCATGCTCCCGTCTCCCCCAGTCCATACTTCCTATGTTCTTGACATGAACGTACTTGGAGAGAACACGAGTCCGTACTTGCGCTTACAAGGTTGGAACTGGTTTGCATCGATTATCGACTCTCGATGCCCAACCCTAGTTATGATCAAGTGTGTTTCCGGGTTGAGAGTGAGACGTGTACCATTTCTTGCTGTGTGCTTGTTTGAGCTGTAAACAAGAACATAGGAATTATTAATAAATATCCTAGTTTTTCAAAATCCATTTTTTGTGTGTTTGTGTAACATTTTATTCATCATAAATACACAGATGTGGTTTTTTTAGAGCATTTTATATTATTATGATTTTGTTATCTTGTTTTAAACAGGTTATATAGTATTTGAAACCTATCTTAAATACCAATCTGTGCTTTATTATTTAAGGGTAGCCAACTATAATGTATGTAATTTGTAAACTCTTCACCCCTGCTGTTTCATCAATTTTGTGTCACCCTTGGATCTACTATGTTTTCTCCAACCAGTTTTATTATTTTTTTGTTTTTATAATTTTATTTCTTTTCTTTTCATATATAATACCAGTTCAATAACAATATAACCACATTCCACAGCTAAAATGAACTAAATATATTGCATAGGGGTGCAGAGTGGTGATAGAGGCAAACTTTTTCAGCTTAAGATCTGTTGAAGTTATTAAGGTCTTGATAGAAATCTGACGTAATATAAGACAATAAATTAATGATGAGCTATGAGTCATTTCATGTGTAATGTGTGAATAAACCTACCTGTATGGAAGTGCATGGTTACCCTTAAATCATGCATACTTTTAGGTCCGCTGTGATATGGTGTGTTGACACTGGTGCATCACTCTCTGGTGATAAGCTTAGGATTTTGGCTTTTTCCAGTAAAGGGATGAGATCATTCATCCAACAGAGAACTATTGCTTCTCCTCTACATGTTTTATTCAGAGATGACATCATGTTGCTGGAAGACTTTTGGATCCCTTCTAAGCGAAGGTCATGTGGTAGAAAGATAGAAGCTAAGCGCAAAAAAAAGAAGAAGAAAGTAAATTAGAAAAATTGATTGTGATATATCACTAAAACATCTCAACATATTTTTATTTACAGCTTGTCATTTATTTGTTGCTTTTCTCCAAGCTTAATCCAGAAATCTTCTCACATATTCTGTATCCACCCACACATGTACTGAGCACACACGCTCTACTACCAACAGCTATGAGCTTCCTGCATGGACAAACACAATGTTGTTGCACATGCCGAGTTGCCCCACAGAAACTCTTAGTGCTGTCTGAAATCTTCCAAACTGCTTTCCGCCCACCCACCTCCTGTCTATTATCCACCATTCCATCTTTCTGTCCATCTTACAGCCCAGTAAGGCTTCATTTGTTCACTTTTCCAATTTCAGCTTCTAGTTCCATGGTGCTGACATTACATATCTCACTTGGGCATAAAATCCTGTGGAAACACAATGACAGGTTAGTTAGTGTATCTCCACATTGTATATAGTAAGCAAAGGTGGTCTATAATATAAAATGGCTATAAGGATAATTCCTCTCCCTATTCTTTTCTTCAATTATGTAGTTTAAAAGTCTAATAAATACAGAAAGTGAACAAGTATGGCTGGTTAAGTAGTAAAAGTAACTTAATTTGTGTGTTCCTTCATAAAAAGCATGATTTTAGATACAAAAAGCATAGGTTTTTACACAATTTGTTTTAGAGCTACTGCACCTCTTAAAACTTATTTTTAGCTTAACCTCAACACTACTGACATGATTAATTTTACTTCTCGTTTCACTCCCTGAATTAGGTCATTATAGTGTTGCAGCATTTTAAAGTGCTAAAGCCAGCCCTATTGTTGGTCCTATTCAGGCCATAACCAGATATTTCAAGAAGCACGCAAGTGGAGCTTTAAAATAACTCAAAATAATGGTGTTAGGCAGAAAAAAAGTTTTTATATTCAACATTTAAAGTGGATTCAGTCAAACAAGAGACTTTATATATTCAAGTGCTAACTAATAATAGTCTTTATACTAACAGTGTTTGGATGATTACATGTAACAATATGCTTTCACGGTCTTGATTCTGTTTTACTTTGCTCCATGTTTTCTAGTTTTATTGGTTTATTTCCTATTTTGTTGTATTTTCTGGATATATTTTAGTTCTCAGGTTTTTCTTTGTTGTCCTCTGTTGCCCTCTTGTGAGTGTTCCTTTTCCCTTGGCTTCCTCGTTGTCTTCACTCACACCTGATCCTTATCTGCTCGTTAGCCCTGCCTTTGTTCAGTCAGCCATAAATACTCTCCTCTGTACTCTTTGCTGGATCCTTGTCGTCGCTGGTTCCTCATCGCTGTTGTCATCATACCTCGTCTTACCCTGGCTCCTTGTGATTGTTTTCCCCTGATGTCTCCATGGTTCTGGTCTGTCTAACATTTTAAGTTGGGTTTTTGCCTCTATTGTTTGTGTTAACTATTAAACTTCAAGAACTCACCTCAGCCTCTCGTCATTTGGGTCCTCTAAACAACAATCAAACCCATGACATATGCATTATTAAAATATCATTTTTCATAATATAAACTATATGATTATTAATTGAAACTATGAAGCGACAGATATTCGCACTTTTTCTGGCATTTTTATTTCTATCAGTTAAAAATTGGTACTCGGCTGGGTAGGTTTTGCATCTGCTTTGACAGCTTATGTATTTTGATAATTTTTCTATCTGTCTATATTATGCCGCTTCTGTAGTCTGCTTTTAAACTGTAGGGTTAAACTAAGTAAACAGAACTTTTAATACTATAATCACAGAATTTACAAGTAATAAAAAAAAATGATTGTATATTGCGCATAGGTGTTTATAAATGAATATACATTTTGTAGACTTTCTTTGCTAACAAACCTTAATAACTAAATCATACATCCAGTTTGACATGACTACAGATCCTAACTTCTTTGGTTACCTTTGTGTAGCGATGTTTTCCACCTCTTATCTCTGCCGTGTCTTGTTGTCCAGGTGCTTCACAAAAGTTTCCTTTATTTGTTAACTAATATCTCCCATCTACAGATGATAGCTACCAGTGGTTCAGGTGAAATAAAAAAAAAATGTGACAAATGGGCTCCCATACCGCTAGGCCAGTGGTTAGAGTGGTGCGCCTGTGCTCTGAGAAGGTTGCAAGTACCTGGTTTGATCTCTACAGCCTGCACTCCAGGTTCCTGAGCAAGACCCTCAACCCCACACTGCTCCCCTGGCGCCGTACAATGGCAGCCCACTGCTCCCCAAGGGGATGGCTCAAATGCAAAGAGTGAATTTCCCCATTGTGGATCAAAAAAGAGATTTACATTTTTTTTTTACATTTACATATTTATAAGAAATAACAAGCATGATTTAATGGTGAAATATGGGAGGACTTCATATTTCAGGGGACATGAGGTATCCCTATATAAGTGAGATCTGCACACATTCCTTATCAGGACAGATCTGTAGGACTGAACAAGGTCTACAGAACCTTAATTAGGATATATGATCAAAATGTCAACATGCTTTTGCTCTTCCTGTAGCTGAACATCACAACACCCTCCTGTGTCTTTGCCCTTTGAGCCTCAATGCTAAGGACCCCCCCACCGAGGACTTGATCTTTCAGTATACATATATGTCTGCTGGTTGTTGAGAGGATAGAAGCTTCTCTAACATGCTGTAATTCTTACAAGCTGTTAAATTACTGTCATGTAGAGTAGAGGAAGTTCATGCTTAGCATCCTTGTGATGCTCAAAGATTGTGTCACAATGCTCTTTTCTTTGCAAAAGCCATTTTACTTACAGGACAGCATTAAGGAAGTCTGTAAAGAAGAACCTTCATAAGATCCATCTGAATTATTCCTCTTCAAGAAAATATCAACTTTTTGGACAAAGGCTTTGTCATCCTTTCATCATCTAACAATTCATTTTGGAGGAATCAAAGAATACAAAGTATTGTGTGTTAGCATTTTGATCCTAAACTGTATAACTGTTTCCAGTTTTGCATTTATGTTCACTGATCAATTTAAAAACAGATTTATAAAGTGTAAAATAGATTTATAGATCCATTCTCCATTTTTATCTTTACCTTTAAAGAGGGTCTTCAAAGGGCATTCACTAATCTTACTGAGTGTTTTTTTTTTTTTTTGGAAGAGAGCTTTGAGACCCAAAGGAACAGCTGAAATGTTGCAAGACGACTGAAAAGATCTAATAATGGCTGTAAATGTCTGACATAAATATCTTTTCCCACTATTTTCCAGAGCTGGTGTCTGTCCAGGAGAACATTAATTTCTATTGCTAATCAGTCAGTTGTTGTTTAGAAGTAATTTAGAAAATTACTTCATTTTTCACTTTTGCATGTAAATAGGTTTACGTCAAGGTTCTTCTCTTCCTCTCAGACTGATTGTAGGTAAGCTAAATAAAGATGCAAATATTAAAGGTGGGGCAGTGGTAGCTGCTGGCAGGACTTTAAACTTCTGATTAAAGGTTTTAAAAAGAAAAAGAACTGTATGAGAGGTTTTAACCTAAAATTTGCTCTTCATCCTTAAGGATTGCTAAAATATTATTTCAGAATCTAAACCAGAATCAACTTTAATCGCCAAATTTTAGGAATTTGTCTTTGGTTTTCCATCGTTGTAGACAACAGTCCAAACATTTACCATAGCAGTAGGTATGTGTGTGTCGATGCAGCACATTTTTTAAAGGGTAAAATAACTTTTTTCAGCTTGTATTTTTCAATATTTTCATCGAAATCATGGACAAAGTGGTAATTTGCTTAACTGATGCATTTCTAAGTGATGGGTTCTGCTGTTTGAACAGCATGCGTCTCCCTGTCCTGTGAAAACTGTGGTTTTGGAGTATAACTACATAAGAATGCCACCATCAGGAAGCATCTACAGTACCTTCACTGTGCTGTTTAAACAAATGCACACTTCCTC
>NW_015151144.1:39408-41654 GCF_000732505.1 Cyprinodon variegatus
TCTGTTTTTACCAGGCTTAGTCTCAGGTGGTTCTAAAATAAATCAAGCCAACTTCTGTCTGAAGACAATTTGTTAGAAATGTTATATATATAACAAAATAAAAGCCAAATTAACATACGCTTACTGAAGGAGATGAAAAACGACTTCAGTTTGACATGTTTTTCACCTTGTGTTATTTTGACGTTCTCATGCTTTCATACCATCTCCCAACACACTGAAGTGTTTAATTCAGAGCACCTAAATAACTCCACAAGGAGGTTCCTAATCTCTTGTCTCAGCTGCTCCTTTATCTGCTCGTCACCATCTGCCATTCATTTGAATAAATACTACAGGTAGTCAGCCCAGAGTTGTGTTTATCTCTGTCTGGAAATGTGCCACAGGTCTTTGGATTTTGTCTCCAAGTCTCTGCACTCGGGGGAAGATGCTATCACGACATAAAACAACCATCTGCTGCTCTTGCAAACGCAGAGAACATCACAACTTTGCTAACTGGTTGATTTTTCTACACACTGAGAACCAAACAGGAGATGAATCGGTCAACAGAAGAGATAAAACATCTGAGAAAGGTTCCAAAAGATATAATTTCAACAAAAAGAAAATCATGTTCTTACCTCATCAACGGGAACATTTTACCACAATGTAAACTCATCTCCTGTACCTGCACCTCTATAAAGGCCTGTTTCTATGCATATTATGTTTAATTAAGCTGAACTACTAGATGTAAAGTTTTCATAACAGGTTTAGAGGGGCAAAAATGAGTGGGTGAATCAGCTTTCTACTTGAAAGAAAAAAAAGAAAATAAGCAGAGTAAGAAAATAAAAGATAAACCAATCTTTGTTCTTTTTTCCTTATTTTTCTGAGGTTGTCTTCATCCTCTGTGTATCTGGTGCCATCCTATCACTAAACATTACTTACCTGCCAATCAGGCTTAGAGATCTCTAGATCTACAATGTACGGGCTTACTAACATTAATGCTTTTTTGACATTTAGTTTACAAAACATCTCATACTCAGTCGTCTCTCGCTTTATCCCTATTTAGTTTTTTTACTCACAACCAAAGAATGATTGCTTTGATCATATAGAAGACGTTCAAAATACATTTTTGCCTAATCTTTTATGCAACAAAAACAAAGAAAAATGAAAAAAGTATCAATATAAAAGGAAAAATACAAATTATACATCCATAGGAATAACAACAGAGGCCTAGTGCCATTTTTTTATTTCAAAATACAACCTAATGGCAAAGTTTGTGTCACTGCTTGCTTAAATGCAAATAATGAAAGAGACCTTTAGGCCATAAGACTCTCAGCTTGATATTCGATTGCCTGTTTTAACAAGCTTGGATGTTATTTTATTTCATGCAAGTTTATCCCTTTGACCTTCAAGATTTTCCTTTCTCTTTTTGAGAGGAAAAAAACATCTAAAAAGCACAGCAGCAACACATTCTTGTCTTGATATAATTCTCCCTGTATTAAGTATTTAAAAAAAAGATCCTCCAGATGTTAACCAATTGGGAATTTTACTATATTTGTGTCATAAGACGCGTATTCATCTGTGAATGAGAATACACATGCAGGGGTGTGACAAGAAAAAACTAATCTATTCAGCATGCCTGTTTCTAGTGATGTGTTTGCCACAAGGTAAAAAATTGTGAAGCTGAGGAAATAACCAGGGGTTTGAAGAAATTCTCAACCAACGAAAGGAATCCCTTTGATTCCATATGAACCAAGGAAACGGTATTATTTTTTAATAAACGTACTTTCTTGGCTGTTGTCCCTCCGGACTTTACCACTGAAATCTGTGTGTCTGTGTGCAGCCACCTGCTGAGCAGTGTGTGGTAACCACACTGGGATTTTGGCATAAATACTTCAGGGTGTGTTTGATAAGCTCGGCTTAGGGGGAGAAAACAGACCAAAATAACAATGCTTAAAGACAGAGGGGGGATTTACTGTCGAAAAAGGAAAAATATTGTCAGGAGACAAAGATGAAAGAAAGGGATATTGTGTATTATAGGGATTGGGTTGATTGTATGATCAGCTCAATTTGCCTTTTATCCTTTATTACATATAACAACACTTTGCATGTGTCTGCTTTACATACAAATAAACAAGCAGCCTTATAACACAGTGGTTTTATCTGAGCAAAAAAACGAAAATTAACATGTCTTTGGAAAATATTGAAATGTAATAATTATATAAAGGGAATAATATATATATATATATATATATATATATATATATATATAT
>NW_015151144.1:42165-43259 GCF_000732505.1 Cyprinodon variegatus
CAGCAATATGTTAACTGCAGCTTAGCCTTGCTGACAACTGTTGGGATCAAGTGTCGCTGATGTAAGTGGAACTACTCCACTCTGAAGACACATCCCTGCGGTCGAGCTTTTAAAAGGGGCAACTTCCTGTTCAACTTCCTGTTGCCAGTGGCCATGGTCCGTGTAGGGCTAGTTTGAGCACTTTTCAGCTGAAGGCTACGCTTAGAAGCGACCAAATCCCCCCAGAGAAGTCTGCGTTTGCTGGACTGAGTCAGAATGCCTTTTTCCTGCGATTCAGAAGGTTCGGATCACAGTGGTTTCTCCTTACATTCTCCTTCCTGCGATTTAAACCAAGCTGAAGGCAGCGTTTCCTGAACCTGCCTAGTGCAGCAGACAGAGAAGAGCTAATCTGATAAAAAAAATAAAAAAAGCTGTTATATGGGGACACACTGTATAAACTGTATGTATCCCATGCACATTTTTCTTCCTTTGGAACATTTGTCATGATCTGCTCTGATAGCTGGCCTAAATTGCTCATTTCACTCACCTGCCTAGTCTGCCCAGTTCCTAGTTATCTCTGATCTCATCCACCTGTAGGTTCTACTTTAAATTCGGTCCAGCCCAGCTATCGGGGCCAGATCATTGTTTGCTTTCTGTTTGTTCTCTGTTTAATTTCTGTTAGTGTCCTGTCTGTCAGTTTACTTAGTTTTAGTTATTTCTAAGGTTCATGTTCCAGTGAGGAGTTTGTTCTGTAGCCAGTGTCCTCAGGTGAGTTATTCCGTAACCAGTGGTGAGAGTGTTTCAGCGTTTCCCTTGGGGTTCTGTCTTCCTGATTCCATTCCCTCTCACACACTGGCCCTGTCTGTCCCTGCCTGATCTGTTCGCCTGAACCATAGTTGAACACAATACTGCCTCCCATGGTGCGTTTCTGTCTGAGCGGGATGCCCAACGCATGGGACCCCTGAACCTGTCCTCCAAGGTGCTTTTCTGTCTAAGCTGGATGCTCGATGCACAGGACTCTGAACCTGCCTTCCTGCTACCCTGGAACCCGGATCTGTCCGTTCATGAGTGGACTGTACTGTTAAACCACGTAAGTGACTGACTCTAATTATCAT
>NW_015151144.1:45786-85496 GCF_000732505.1 Cyprinodon variegatus
CACTACTTCACTCCTCAACCCTCTAATCTGGCTCACCACTATGAAAATCTACCAATGCGGGCCTCTTCTCATTGCCTCACTTTCCAAATCAGGAGAATAACGGAGATGTGCTGACTTCTACACCTTTCGCCACATCAATCTCTTCACAAAAGACAAGCAGACAACACAAAGGCACCTTAACCTGCCTTGAAGCATTTTTCAAACTATCTCTCTGTATGCTCATGGGATCATTATACATTTTGACGACCCATTTTTGACCCACAGTTGCCCTAGCTTTAACTTCATGGCTGATATCTTGCGATGTTGCTTCAATAAGTCCACATAATGTTCTGTCTTTATGATGCAATCTTTTCGTAAAGTGCAGCACTCCCTCTCAGAGAAAAACACCTGCACAGCATATTGAACTTTTATTAATTTCACCTCTGCATTCAACCCATCCCCTTGGGGGGCAGTGGGCTTTGTGTGGCGACCGGGAAGCAGTGTGCGGTTTAGGATCTTACTCAGGGACCCAGAGTGTAGGATGTGGGGATCGAACCGGGTACTTGCAACCTTCTTAGAGCACAAGTGCACTGCTCTAACGACTAGGCAAACACTTTCCTTGTTCTTTGAAATATTTCATTTTGGCGCAAAACATGATCTCTAGACCTTAGAAACCATCTTTTGCCTGAATGCTGAGAAAGCTGGACATCCATATAATTCTAAATCTGTTGGTTAATCCAACAGAATAATCAGATTTGAAGAGGTCAACAGTTGGATTGCCGATATCCTACATTTGCTGTGTCTATGGGTTTGTATCTGATTTTAAACAAGAACAAAGTGTGTTGTTGTGAGGGCACTGGATTGAGATTCACTTAACTTAAACCTAAACTGCATTATATAGAACAAATGAATAGAAAGCAATGAAATGCAAAGTGCATATGTATTTGTTTGTTCACTAGGTCCTGAAAGACACATAAAATGTTGATCTTTTTTAATTCATAATGTTGTAGTAGAGTAATTAGAGGCATTCCCTTAAAGAAGTGTTTCCCAAACTTCTTTGGCTTGTGTTCCCTTTGGGCATTGTGTATTACCATGAGTACCTCTCTCAGTCAAAAGTATTGATGATGAGTGGAATGTACAATCACTGATTATAAAATAAAAACTATTTTACTTTCTCTTAATTTAAGCATTTCATTCTTAGGCATTTTATTCTTTACATCTCAAATAAAAGAAAAACATAAATATGTTGCCTTGAAGTTTGTAAGGAGTCAAGAGAAATACAAAATAAAATCATATGATAAAACTATATTTGTAATCACTCTCCTATAATCACATTGAAACACAAACATGATGAATTGGGAACAAAATACAAAAAAAAAAATTATAGTCAGACTGACTTAATTAGTTTCACTTTGTTTTCATCCAGACACCTGAGCTGCTTTGATGAGCTCCGATAGCTCAGTGTGAAAAACAGCAGATCCCAGGCTGTTCTCTACATCCAGTTTGTTCCTCTGCTTGGTTTGGATGTGTGTCAAAGCTGAAGGTGAACTCAAACATATAAGAATAACTTTTTGGCTGATAAAAGCTTGTTTAATTTTTCAATTTAATTTTGCCTCACAAAACAAAACAGAACCCAGCACTATTTTATTTTACTACCTAAGAACTAAAATATTTTCATATACCTCTTGCAATGCACTTGCGGACCACTAGGGGTGCACGTACCCCCAGGTGGAGAATCACTGCCTTAAAGGACACGTTTCTGTTAGGAATCCAGTTCATGTAGGTTGTGTGTTGTTTGTGTTTTCTCCCTCCACCACGAGGTGGCGCCGGTTCTCGTTGGCCCTTCCACACACCTGCTCATAATCTGAGGACTCTTAAGCGGCTGACTGCCACTACCTCGACGCCAGAGTGTTTGCCAGTTTTGGGTAGTCTGAGTTAGCTGAGTCAAACTGAGTCTTTTCTCCCTGAGCTCTAACCTTGTTGTTTTTTGTCTTTGCCTCTTGGCAGGAAGTCATCCTGCAAACTGGATATTTTGGCCTTCTCCCCCTGAAAGGATTGTTTGAGCTGCGCACTGAGCAGGGGATAAATCTCCACATATGCCGTTGAAGTTCTCCTGGAAATCTAAGTGGCAGTCAGCTGCCATTGCTCCTCAAGGAACCAACCTAACCTAAGTAAATCCTGTCCGCCCTCCAACGAGCCAACCAAGTTCTGGAATAACCCACACCAACTGGATTCTGGAAAGGACACCTTTTTCTGGAAACGTGAGTCCAGTTTCAGTCTTTGCTTTTGCCAGTCGTCCAAGTTTCCTACATAACCTGAACTAAACTCTGAACTTCCCTTCTCACTTCCAGTTCCGGTTCACCAGTGTTCTGAGTAACTCTGGATCCAACACATCGTGCTCTCAATAAACCTGTTAAACTTTTACTCTGGTTCTCTGAGTGGTTTCCTGCATGTGGGTCAGATCCCTTAAAAAGAACATGACAGTGTCAAGCTTCACGTTTATCGTTATTCAATTATCCATAGAAATAAATTGATCAGAGTGATTTATTGTTGCACAAAGGGATCAACTTTGTGAGGGACACTGTCCTGCCAAAATAAAGCTTATGTAATGTTTAGAAATAGGACATGTCCTTGTATATTAAAAAAATAAAACATTAAATAAAGTAAGCAAAATAAAAAGTCTCCTTTTATTGTAAAATGGGAGTCCCACCTCTATTTCAATCTGATTGAGAGTCCTACAGATAGATGATAGCAGTAGGTGCATTTGTGTGTGTTTTGGAGGAGGGGGTCTTACTGAATAATTCAACTCTTCTGTCCAAATTCTGTGGTGAATCCAGCCAGAAAGAGGACAACATGCAGTGTGTGTGTGTGTGTGTGTTGGTGTGTGTGCTGGAGAGAGGTCAGCAATGTTAGAGGGGGAGGATTTAAATGGGATTTTTTTTGTTTGCGTTAACTATGAGGAGGTGCAGTAGAAATGGCTCTGAAAGTGGGTCAAGGAAATGGGTGAAGGTGAGTGTATCCTTCAATAAAAAAAACACACACACAATTATTTGCACACTTTTACAGAATGTCTGGAGAAAGCCCCAAATGATGAACAGCTCCCCTCAGATAGGGGTTTTATTTATTAATGTTGAGAGAAATAAAAATATTTTCCTCTACTGTGCAGTTTTTGCGCTTTTCTCTTTTTTTCTACTTTCTTAGACAAAAATGCAAGCAAAATTTATTTCTAGATAGTACACAAACTTGTAAAGCTTACCACTAAAACCCCTCAGAGTGTTTGTGCGTCGGTGGACTGGGATGTGCAAGACATCATCCATAAATACCCGCAGCGCGTTTCTTCAGGCATTTTTTTGTAGCTGTATCTTCCTGTGTGGAGATCAGCAGAGGAGGCTGGTGTTTACTAATGCTATGATTTAAATGTGCTGTCATGATGCCGAGCACGGAGACGAGCAAGAGCCCACAGGAGACCCGAAGAAGTATTGTGACACCTAGAAAAAGTTGTTTCACACTTTGAAGGCTCCCTGCAGTCAGATGAGCCTTGAGAGACTGTGGGATTATAAAGCTTTATTTATGATAAATGTACGAGTGATCAATCTGTGCTGCAAGTAAGGAAACATGGTATTACTGATAAACAGACACAATTTATGAGCTGTTTTTAATCAAAGCTTGCCCCCCCTTCCCCCCAAACCCATCTCATCATCGGATGATAAACTGAAAAAGCTGTGCAGGAAAACAGGTATAAAGAAAACTTGGCAGGGTAGCAGAAAAAAAAAATCAACAAAAGAGATTTTATCAGAAATAAAATATTTAAGAAAAAACCTCAAACAATAATGTAAAAAAATACTTTTTTGATGAATACAGCTGAAACCAGTTTTCATACTCTGGATGCATAACCTTTAATTTGTGTTTTCAAAATGTTGGAATTATGACCTTAAGTTTTTTTTTTCCTTCAAATTAGACATTAAACACTTTTAGAGCATTTGGAAGGACTGACATTTTCATCATGTATTTCTTGGTTAAAAGAGTGTGTATATCAACCCTTAATCTTTTTAAGGTAGTTTTGTTGAAAACACCTTTTCTACATTCTTTTTTTTTCTTTAATTTGTTTTATTAAAAGAAGCCTTTACAATATATTCATGGTGTATAGCAAGCATTTACAGGTATACTGAAAGTTGTATTTGATTAAACAAATTTACTCATATATAGTCTTAAAGACACGCCATTCAAAGAAGATAAGTTTTGATTTTTTTAAATCTTTTAAATTTAATCGAAAGAAAAAAGGAAAAAGAAAAAGTAAATGTTACACAACCTTTTCCCATCCCACCCTTATCTGGTATGGTTCTCAACATCCTTTCATTTCTCTACATAAAACATCCATCTGAGCACATCCACGACTGTATAATTCAACACTCTACTCATATCAAGTACATCAATAAGGAAGGTACACAAGAAGAACCTGCAAAGGGCTCATTTGAAGCTGGTCCAAGAAGTCTCACTCCACCATAGACTGCCAAGGTCAGAGAGGGCATAATGTCTTTGAAGGGGCCCCAGATTTTTTCAAAGCTTGCATGCTTTTTTTCTCACATTATATAGTATCTTTTCAGGTGTGAAGTAAAATATAAGCTTATTGATTAATGTGCCTTACTGAATTGAGAGTTTTCAGAATCTAGTTAACCAGGATGCATTCCTCCTACACTGCAGTGCTCGAGAGTAAAATAAATATCTCTTGTAACAGATCCATATTTTTGGGTCCTGTTCATTTTGCATTCCTATTACCCTTGAAATTAATGTAATGATACATTTCCAAAATTCTTTTATCATTGGGCAACTCCATAGTATGTGTATAAGATCCCCATCAGTGGCTTTACATCTCTGACATCTAGAGGAAATTTTACTGTCAATTTTATGTAACCTGTAAGGAGTTTATTATGTCCTATGACATATATTAAATATAATTTTTCTAGATTTTGTGGAGGTCTGCAGAGTCTGTGGGAAACCTTTCCACATTCTTTTTAACATTTGTTAAGTAAGGAAATGACTAAAATCTTATACCTATTCTACAACTTTGGCTCTTTTTTTAACCTAGTAACTTCAATGTTGCTATTACATCTTCATAAAATGTTTACACATCACCAAGCCATCATTTTTTAAGGGGCACCAGTCCCTCCTTCAGCAAAACATTCATTAAAATGATGTTCCTACCATCATGCTTTACAGATTGGATTATGAATTTAGCTTGCAAGCCTTCATCTTCTCTCTAGATGAATTTTCACAATTTTAAGAGCAACTTCTCTCACAGCCATGGACAAAGAGACACTGATTTTCGAGGTCGCCAATGATAAGTTTGAATGATGTCATAATAAATTAAGCATTCTATTGTGCTCCTATGTATTAACAAATGAAAATATAGTATCGTGCATGCTCTCTTGAGCTCTAAGAGCGGAGTAACCACGGAAGCTGTAGGCGTTGCTTTGCAGAGGTGCTTTGGAAGTTCTGGTTGAATGTGGAATTTCAGGGTGAGATGCATCCCTGCTCCAACACACCTAAATCAAATAAGTAGCTCATTACTAAACTTTATGGCATGCTGAGGTAGTGATTCAGTCATTTGATTCAACTGTGTTGGAGCAGGGATGCCTTTAAAATGTGCACATCAGCACATCTTGAGGACCAGGGTTGGGGGCCGCCGTTCAGATTACTGAAAAAAAAAAGAAAACAAAACAAATTATCTCTCCAATTATTCCAGTCTTTAGGAAATAGAAATCATAATGACAATCTGAATTGGCCAAAAACAGAAAAAAAAAACCCTGACTGATTAAATGTCAAATATTGAGAAAAAAGATTCTGAGTTTACTTTATGCAAAAATATATTGATTAAACTGGCTTCAGTTTAGCCCGTAGGCTGAATTATTCTAAAAAAAACATGGGCTATAAATAATATATGCTGTCTTATGTAATACGTTTAGTGAAATGTCAATTTGAACTCAAGATACTTAGAGCATTTAGAAAGCTTATATAAAGCTTATATAAAGCTTATATA
This sequence comes from Cyprinodon variegatus, assembly GCF_000732505.1. NCBI lineage: Eukaryota > Metazoa > Chordata > Actinopteri > Cyprinodontiformes > Cyprinodontidae > Cyprinodon > Cyprinodon variegatus. The sequence goes on from NW_015151144.1 coordinate 51,803, forward strand.
AATTATCAAGACATTTGGTGGCTCTGCGCAGTTACAGAGGGTACAGACTGTGAGTGTAGTAGGGACACAACAGGTTCTCTGTGAATGAAATGTGACAATGTTGCAACCTTGAATGTGGCTTGACTCTTTCTCACATACAGTGATGCCTTGAAAATTTCTCTACATTTCCTGGAGGAGGTGAATGTGGGAATGCAAATGTTCCAGTGTCAGTCAATTCAGATTTTTATCATGCCAGCTTCCTACAAAAACAAAACAAAACAAAAACCTTTTTAATACTAGATACAAGGCCAAACAGGTGTGGTATTGATTTCTGTATAAGGAACACTAGATCATAAATGTCTGATTTTCAACCCTCCTTTGGGTACTTTGTTTTTTGAATCTTCTGAGTATTTCAAGCTACAGATATATAGTCAGTAAAGTCATTATTGTTTTGTAACTTATGGCAATGTCATTGTTCTGGATTTATATTCAATGACAATCCAGATTAAATGGCATATTTATGTTATGAATAACTGTTATATTCAATTCACAGCCAGCTGGGAGTTTATATTTCTGATACTTTAAGATGTTTATTGCCATCCACAGTAGGTGTGGTAAAATATCTTATTTAATCAGATATTATTTCGGCTGCTATATACAGTTTATGAACACACGCCCTACTAACTGTGTGTTTGAACAATAAATGAAAGAATGATTTGAGCTCAAATCATGGTTCAACAGTTAATTCTGCACACATATGGAATAAATTCACCACAACTTCTGTTCAAAATAAAAGATTTTATTAACAAAAATAATTAAGCTCCAAGACAAACAGTTTAAAGCTCTTAACTAAACCAGTGAAACTCAACTAAACTAAACTACAATGTACAAAGAGGAAGGGGAACATGGTTGAAAACCAACCACAACAAGAAGATGCTGAGTTGGATCCCTGGCATGATCTGGTTGTTCTTTCTGGGCGCTCTCACTTCCTCCCACAATCCAAAAACACTGTGGGCAGTTTAGGATCACCAGTGGGGCTACAATATAACAAATGTGTGTGTGTACACCCTGATGGACAGACAGATTAATTTATAAAAGAAATGCTTAAAAGAAACATAACTTGATTACAAATTTTAAAATGTCTCAAAAGGAAATTGTTATACCATAAATTGCAAAACTTTTAATTTAAAGAGAGCAAAGTCTTTCTCAGGAGGGGTATTTAAGAAAACGTTTAAAGAAAAGTTTCTCATTACTGGAGATGTGGTGAATAATCCCCCAGATTTGTGTCCCAGACAGGATTAAAACTACTGTGTGAATATGATTCTTTACTGGCCTAATCCCTTGGAGAAACATATTTTTTCTAATGGGCCTTTTGTGGTGATGTAGCTTCTTAAAGTTGCAAAAAAGCTACAAAATAACAAATTACAGTATTTTACTGCAGAGTGAAGAGCTTGATTTTATTGGTTGAAAGATGTTGATTAGATCTATAAACTAAAGCAAAGAAAAAAGGATTCAGGAAAGTTGTTTTCCTGAAAATGTTTTCAGGAAAACAATAAAAAAAGTTACAGTGTGCAATAATAACAGGGATTTACTAACATAAATGTAGTTTATTATACATATGTATGTTATTTATTATCTTATTATCAATCTTTGTTTGCCTTGCTTTAGAAACTGCTATTTATAATTACACAGGAGTGGGTTTGCCTTTATGGTTGCAGACATCTTTTGTGCTACTGCAGCACAGAGCTGACAAACTACTAATGCCTTTACGCTCGAATGGGACTGCAGCAAGTTATGGACCTATATACAATCCCACACAGACTAATAAGATGCTATTTATAAAATGATCTATGTGAAGCTAGACTTACACCGGCCACGACTGGTAACCGCCTGGTTATTATGAGGATGACCAATTTGAAGCGTCGGTTGCTGTGTTTTTGCATCTTTCTCCTGCCCTCTGCCCATGTACTGTATGCTTTGGTCAGAGTGTCCAAAGCAGAAGAGGGGATCAGCCTGTGCTGGCGGTACAAAACCCTCATTCTAGGGCTTTTCTAAAACTTCTTAACAGCATTTCCCACTTTATCCTTTATCAATTTTTTTTCTATCCTCCATTTTGATTTAACATTATCAACATTTCTGACATATCATTACATATTATAGCAATATAGTTCAGGAGGCATCTCTGATTAGTGTTGCTGATGAGGATGTTTAAGGTTTTCGTACAATCACGTGCAGACTTACTGAAGGAGTGAAAAATGATGCAATCCAGTAGAAGGGTGATGTTAGAGGGCAGATTTTTCCCTTGCCATCTCTAATTTATCAGATGCAAAATAATCCTGTATACCACAGGATGTTTATGATTAGCTATGGCTTGGTTAGAACTCACCAGAGCTACACCCAGGAACCCTTTAATGTTGACACTTTTTGCTTGTTGTGTATGTAATGTAAAACAGGTTACCTCAAATTAATAATATTTATTTAGAGTTGTTCTGGGGCTAGCTTCTATAAACATTATTGAAAAAAATGTAGAACAGCCAAACAGTGCTTTTGGTATATGTAGTTAAAATACTACAAAAAACATGATGTTAAAATTCCAAAAATAAAAACAATCCACTGGAATTTGTTTCCAAGTTTGAAGATGTTTCGCTTCCCACACAGGAAGTTTTTTCACTTCAAAACATCAGAAATAGGGGGCTCGTTAAAGAGAATTGTTGGCATAGATGGCTTCCTTCACAGAAGCCAGAAAGGAAGCCATCTATGTTAAGAAAGAAAAACCAACCTTAAACAGAGGGGGTGGACTCAGCTTTCAAAAACCTACAATTTACCGATTGAGTTGATTCCTTCCCACTATCATTGCAACCCCCACCCCATTACAGGAGACCAGAGCACCTCGCCTTTTCATCCAGGCCAACAATTCCCTTTAACAACCCCCCTTACATAGACATAGGCAAGTTTTGTGTATTACAGGCTAACAAAGAAACAAAATGACCCCCATTCCAAAGGGGTGGACCAATTTGTCCGGTTCAATTTGCATGTTTCTAGACCAAAGCAAGGCTTTACTTTGGACGACTTTATAAAGCCTTGAACTCAATGCTATTTCTGACATTTTGAATTGAAAAAGCTTCCTGGATGGAAAGCGAAACATCTTCAAACTTGGAAACAAAGTCCAGTGGATTGTTTTTTAATTTTTTTGGAATGATTATGACCTGGATGACCTGAAAAAAACGTCACTGTACAAAGTTAAACTAAAACAGGGATCCAAAATATGTTCTTTATAGCAGCAGAATAAAAGTAAAAATTATTATCCTAGTAGGAACACATGAACCAGAGGCTCTACCAGAATAGGCCTACAAACACTATATTTATAACATATGATATAACCACATCCGGCTATGCAAAGACTTTTTTACACTCACCAATAGGTCTTAGAGAGATAGTAAAAACTGTTCCCATCTATTCTGTTTTTTTCCTGCAGCATATTAATAGAAAGCAGTATCAAAGCTAGCGGAGTTGTGTGTTTGTGCTCAGATCTCAGTGGTTTGACTGAATTTTTGAGGGGCTTTTAGCGAGTGCTTCCCTCTCTGTGACAGAGACAAATGGAGGCAGTGTTCAGTCCATCAACAAAGTGGTGGCTGCTTGGTGTGGCTGATAATAGCTAACAATAATTGCCAAGAGACTTAAAACGACTTGTAATTATGTTGAGCTTTTCATATTCGGGGTCCTGGGCTTGTTGCACAGCAAGATTTGTTTTTCTGTCACGTTAACATCATCACTTCGTTGGCACTGATGAACAGCTAGGCCTGCAGAACAATCAGCTCGGGCAGCATCAGCTGGAGGTCTAATTCAATTTAGCTCAAATTTGTTCTTGTGAGCCGGTCATTATGCTGAAGGTTTGTTTGTCTTCAGAGGACACGAGCTAAAAGCGGCTTTATGTGCTGTAATTGAACTTGTTTGCAAACTGGGCAAGCAGAACTCATCATTCAGAATAATGATTTTGTTCTGTTTTTCTCATGGTCTCAGATAAGACAAGAAGGCTGTAGGAGGCGCAGTGACATATGAGGATAATTAAAGTTTCATGGAAAACAGTTTACACCTGCCCAATTGAACACGCCATCTCCGCCCAAAGCCATCGTTTCTCTACCTGGCATCTGTTTACGAACCAAACAGGTCAAATTATAGGGTGAATAAAGGAGCAATTTTTCATGTTTTATTTTTCCCATTTTTAGTTGATGGATGACATGTCAAAGAAAAAGTTAACTGAAAAGTAAAATGTAATGTGTGTCGAGGATGAGCAGTCCTAATATCTTGTGTAAAAAAACAATGTTTTGTTTAGTCTTTTATGTAACAGAAGACTTAAGACACATTGCAGTCTGGTATAAGCTCTATTTATGAGGATTTTAGTCCTGTCAGTTTCAAAAGCTTCACATATTTCTTTAGAACTATTTTAAACATGAAGGTGATTTGAAATGTCTATTCATCCATATTACCATATTGGGTTTTTGTGTTTTTGGAAATAAGACCAATATAAATGATCCTACAATTTAACTGAAAAACAAATTCTTAGTGTAGAAAATAATTCTGATAAACTTTGTGGAGCAACTTTTTTAATGATCATCTAGATGAATCATTCCTTGGTTATTTTCTATCAACATCCTACGTCTAGATTTGCTAACATTTAACATTTCACTCTGTATTAAAAAAAACTCAGATTTTAAGCATGAAAGGACATCTTATGTTGAAAGCCCACTTCAGGTAAAGCAAAATATTCTGATTAGTGTTAGCTCTGGACTTGAACTAGGCCGTTCCAAAGCATGAAACTTAGCTCTGATGATATCAGTGATTCAGAAAATTGTAACTTTCACCTTTCCAATAAACATGTAAAGCTTCTTTGATGAAAACTTGCTGGTATTTTTACCAATTCAAAGCCCTTAAAACAAACCTTATTAAAAGGCAGTTAATTGAAGCCTTTATCATGGTAAAAAAAAAAAAAAAAAAACAGCTGTTTACATACATACTGAAGAACCGTTAGAACTGGAAGAACAANAAGGAGCAATTTTTCATGTTTTATTTTTCCCATTTTTAGTTGATGGATGACATGTCAAAGAAAAAGTTAACTGAAAAGTAAAATGTAATGTGTGTTGAGGATGAGCGGTCCTAATATCTTGTGCAAAAAACAATGTTTTGCTATTTACAGTATGAGGATTTTAGTCCTTCTGTCAGTTTCAAAAGCTTCACATATTTCTTTAGAACTATTTTAAACATGAATTTGATTTGAAATGTCTATTCATCCATATTACCATATAAGTTTATGTCACGTACCATTGCGTCAGTGACGTCAGCGCTACATGACTGACAGCCCCTCTGCCGTTTTTTTTGTTTTTAACCTCTGCTGTGTGCGGGTAAGGCGAGCGGCGATCAGTCAAGTTAGTAAAACAAAAAACACTTAAAAAATAAAATATTGTTCACAAGTCGAAGATCGCGAGTCTCGGTTGAGTCTGAAGTCCCTCAAATGCAAGTCTAAGTCGAGTCAGAAGTCATTAAATATGTGACTTATGTGCGACTCGAGTACGAGTCACAAACACGAGTCCCCACCTCTGTTACAAACATACTGCAGAACCATGTAGAACAGGAAGAAAAAATCACAATAAATGAAATGCTATTAGACTGGTTGACCATCTGTTTCACCTCACTTGAATCATTGCATATTTACAGTTCAGGTTCATATGTAGACTAATGACTAATTAGAAAGATGGTTCAGACTGCTTCTTCAAAATTTCCAGGCTTTTATTAAACCTTTAACCATCTTATACAACTGATGTTGTTAAGTTAAATCTGCTAAGTGTCATTTATGTTTCAAAAAAGCACAAGGAGATAACAAATTACACAGCAAATAGTGCAAGCACTAAACAGGGATAAATAAAGCCGCTAATGCTGTTGAGCGTGACAAAGAACCTTTATTTGTGGAAAAACGACACTTGCACGTTACTATGGCCGATAGCATCACTTTTCTAAGCAAACTATAATTCATATATTATGGTCTTAGGTTGCAGTTAAAGCAACAGTACCTAAACTGTAACAAAAATAACTCTAGAAATATCTCAATCTTTTTAATTTTCCACTGGTTACAAAGTCTGCAGATGTATAGCACTTACATATCATAAAAGCTTACAGATTTAGATTTATAAAATATTTTTACATGGCTACAGTTAGACCATTTCCCTTTTCTCTGTGTGTGTCTCAGGCAGCTGTGTGTCTGCTTGTATTGATCTCATCTGCTCTCTGTGTCCATTAGTGACCCAGGAGGCAGACGCTGTGTCTGTCAGAAGTGTTCACGTGGCTCTGTGGGAGCGTTTACCACATACGAAAAACACAGCCAAATTCTCCACGGCAAAGGCTTCTTCAAATGTCAAAGTGTTATAGACTTTTTGAAAGATTTGTCAAAGAAACCAAAATATCTCTGCAGTTGTTCCATAATTAGAATTTAAACAGAATCGTGTGTTTAAGCCGCTCCTTAGCTGAAGGTTGAAATTGTAATTAATTGTATTAAGTAATATTGAGCCTTTAAAGCTTCACCAATTGAGTATCTATTCCCTATTTCAATTTTAATAAACACTAACCCAGTTTCAGAACTTCTATTTGTGCCTGGCAATGAATAAGAGGTTTTGCATCACTTGTAAATGCCTGTATTTGCTTGTTATCTACATCAAAAAGACCTGTGATCTTTAAGTAGCATAAAGCCAGAAGCAAGCTATTCCTTTGACCTAATATAGCTCATATCAACTGGGTCTGAAATTCATTTGAATTCTTCGTAAGCGTGTGAGTGACCAGGAGAGGGTTAGATGTAGCACTTAAAACACAGCAAATATTCACTGCAGCTACAAGAGGCTCATTAAATTTTGATGCTTTCCTCTCTGTGCACCTCCTATCCAAAGTAATGGAAGCTAATTACTGCAAACACATACACAGGATTGCTAATGGGGAGTAACGCGCTCTATCTTATTGATTCAGATGCTGCTCACTGCTTGAGAGAAAGAAAATTGTACAGAATTTTGTTTACCAAAGGAATTTTGCACCAAAAGAACTGAAATCAGACATTTACAGTACATTCTGACTTATAGAGATTTCCATAAGGTATTTCTCCATTACATTAAGGCATTTTTAAGTAGTTAGGTTTCAGATGTTTTAGATGTTCATTATTAAATGTCAAAAATAATCCCCCTCTACCTTGGCTTAAAACATCTATAGGTCCTAAAATTTCACAAATTCAAAGTGATGCTCTTTGTTGTAAAGGTTTCTGAGTGAAGAAATGATAAGATGTTTTGAACAGAACCAATAAAGTCAAGTAAACGGAGCCCATTTTGATACACAAAGAATTACTATAAAAGTTCAGGAGGAAAAACGTGATATCTGTTGTTCATTTTCACTATATTGTTTGTATTATTCTGTTGGACCATAGAACAAATAGCTGTAATTTTACTACTGCTTATGGGGATCTCAATTGATAAATTTAAAATACAGTTAAATTTCTAATTACTGTTTTTATTGTCTATTAAATTTCAGATTTCTTATTTCTTGAAGTCACTTTAAATTACACTTTGTATTGTTATGATTCTGTGGATAAACTCAAATTGCACATTTCTATCCTAAGTATATTTGACTAACATTCAACTAAAGCAGTGAAAGCACCTTGCAAGAGATATTGCCTGTGCAGCTCAGCAATCCTACATGTAAAAAGATGAAGGAGGTTTCATTTGATGATGGTAAGGTTATGACCATCAAAAGGCCTGACAGAAAATGACATAACAGACAGATTTATGCGCATAGTTAATTTTTAAACAGCAGAAAAACAACCTGTTTGGATTTAAGCAGACTATATTTTTGGTGCCTTGCATTTTGAAGCAGTATTTACCGCCTGGTTAGAGTCCATCTGCACAAAATAGGAATATTTCCCAGTCTTAAGATTATCATCAGTGGTCCATAGCGTGGCTATGTTTGGGGCTTTACCACCCTGTAGGTAATAAAGTTTGTAGGATTATTTACTTAAATATGTTAGAGCGGGAGCAGTGAAGACTTTTCTTGTACACAGCTTGTCCATTAGCCTGTGACCTTTACTTTAATGGATTTACTGTGTTCATAACCAAATTTAAAAAAAAATGTCAGCTACACAAAAACTTTACAGCGACCTCTTCTTCTCACTTAAAAGTCAGAGGAAATCTTACTGTTAGCTATTTCATGTTTTGGATCAGATAGACATCTGCTTTTTACTTGCTTCTTTTCCATTTAGCGCTTTGCCAGCACTCTCCTGTTTTTATCAGGACTGTCATGGTCTACTGTGTATTCAGAACATATTACTTCAGATCTCCAATGGTATTATTTTTCAGTACTCCATTACTGTATCTAGAATTTCATCCGTTAAAATGAAAACGCATGGCACTGAGTGGTAATGCAATAATAAGAAAAAAAACCCGTTATATATCAACCGTTTCTATCTAAAAAGAAGCGCTATTATGTGAAGTCTGTTTATCTGAGCTATTTCTTTTCCGAGCCTTCCCATTTTCTCAGCCCTAAATCACACATATCTGGTCTTATTACATACGCCACACTTATCCAACACATTATCAATATTCGTTTCAGATTTTAATCTGGGTGATTTAAGATGGATCTTTGGAAACAAATCTGAGAAAAAAAAACATGGGTTTGTGGATGTAAGCTAAAGGCACTGAAAGACTGCAAGAAACAAAATGATCACAGTCCTAAACTGAAGTAGTCATAAAGTAATTTTGCAACTTCTCATTGTTTGTTTTATTTGTTGTTTTTTAGCATTGTAGGACCCATTTTCAGGGAAAATATCACTTTGTGAGGACCGACTGCTCCTTGTGGGGCCAGATGCCTGGACCCCACACGGGAAACTGCTGTTTTTGGGTCAGGGGTCACGTTTAAGACTATGGTGTCTTAAGACTATGATGTCTTAAACGATTATTTTGCACACCCCTAGTCAATATACTGCGCTTGACACTATCAATGCTATGAGCGGGGCTCCCCTCTTGAAATACAGACTGTGTAAGTTGGGAGCTGACACACATTATTAACATGCTATTGGTTTTACAGGATCCGTGATTCTGTTTTGTGCACAAGTCTTGTCTACTTTCTTTTCCAAAGTCATACCTAAATTTCCTCACTATGGGACAACTAAAATATTTCTGTCTGGATTATGAATCTTGACTTTTCCATTTTCAATCCTACTCTAGATAAAAGTAGTGGACATAACAACAGTAGTAGCCATTCAGAATATGATTGGTCCCTGGCTGGACCCCTACAATTCCTTTTAAAACATAATTCTTTGCCAATCCTCGTACTAAAATATTCTTTCTGTCATGATTTGAGGACATTCTCCTGATCAGACCCTGTAATTTCGGTGAAAAGGTGGAGTCAGAGTAAAAATATGCACGCCCAGGAGAAGGAGAGGGTCACTCCAGTGGCTGGAAGTTGGAGGGGATGTTGCTGGGACTTGTAGGGAAGTGGGCTGCCATTCAGCTGGCGTTTGACTGGGAAGAGCCATTTTGAATGACTGCAACTTTAAAAACTCCCCCATTGGCCCCCTTTTTTAGTTTTTCAGAGACTGACTTATATGTTGTACTTTTGATTTTTGACTGTATCTAACAGTAGTGTTTACCTGTTTTCTTAGTTTTTGTGTTGGTTTTATTCTCTATATTTAATTATCAGTACATGTTGATTAATAATTATATTTGTGGTGCTTCAATTATTAATTGTAATCTTTGCCTTTTTTCTTTTGAGTTAAAGTGCTGATTAATTGGATTTTTTTTTAGCCCCAATGGTCTGCTAGCTGGTTTAGGAAATTCTAAAAAGATTTAGGAATACTTTATTCTATCAAAAAATAAATAAATCAGGCATAGTAATGTCTGTAATATTGATTAAATTTGAAAAAATTCCATTTCTGAATTGCCTTTACAAATGTACAAAATACTTGCATTAAGGCGTGATAAATGTGGTGCTATTCTGGATTCCCTTTTTCTGTACATTTTCATGTGAAAATTTGTTTTTAAAAAAAACCCTCAGCTAAATTTAATCCTAAAAAAACTATTTCTACATAATTTTTCAGTTGTCTTCAGATGACATTCATTTATATATATTATCTATATATATTATCTATCTTCTGCTGACCCGTCCACATCCAGCAGTTTTTTCCTCAATCAAGAACAAACTCTTCACTAAATCAGCGTTAGTTAAAGGCAGACCTGTTTCAAGACTAGTGGTATCATGGAGATAAAAGGTTTTATGAGGTAAAAATAACCAGCATGTGTTTTTGAGCTGGCAATGAGTCTCATAAAGATTTAATTTTTTATGGCATCGTGGAGAACTGTGCTGAGCCAAACCCTGACTTGCCTGTTTTTTTACATGATGTGTGTTTAAGCACTTGTAAAAACTATAGATGTAAACACTGAAGATTTTACTGGATATATGAATCTATACTCTTTTCAAGAGTAAACGAGTCCCTTTAAACGTCACTGCTGGTGCTAGTTTTGAATTATTGATTTCTGAAATATGCTCACTTCTAAGGGAACACAAAATTCAGACTGTTGGGATACCTTAACATGTAGTTTAAAGTTGTGATTTTGTTCATCCAATATATGAAAAAAACATTAAACTACTTCAATCCAATTAAAATCTGAGAACACCCAACCCTAAAATTACAAAGTTTTGGTTTTTCCACCTTTCATGTAGTTTTTTTTTTTTTTTTATATTCCTTGTCCCCCTCACTCCTTCATCTGTGCTCTCCTGCTCTTTCTCTCATCTGTCTCTCCGGCTCCCCTCAGGAGCCTCTAACATGATGCAAGGTGACAAGTTCACATCGTCCTCTCTGGAGCCCTTCTCTCTTGACCCAATTTCACTGTCAGCTATACTGTGCGGCACTTAGAAAAAACACACATTCAAATGCACGTATAGCATTATGTACACAAAAACTCAAGCACTGAGAATTTCCCCAAAATCTCCTGACTGAATAAGATGAATTTCCTTACATAAACTGCATGCAGAGCAACTAATAACGATCACAATAACCATGTTCCCACTTGCATCTAGGCCAAAGTATGTAAGTATCAGTTAACTGCAGGAAACATATTATCAATACTAGACGGTATTCATACGAGGTCAGATAAACACCAACAACGTTTGAAATTAAATTCAATTTGAAGATTTGAAATGTATTTTCACTTTAAAAACTTCTTTAAGGAATCTTTATTTCCTTTATATTCACAGAACATAACGAAAGTGTTTACTGAATCTTTACAGATCGCTGATCGCTTTACAGTTCACAAGATCATACAGTCAAATTGATTCAAAGTTTTCTACCTAAGGAAAACCAGTTGATTCCATTGACTCATTGATTCCAAGGCAATCCCTCACACTAAGCATGCTTGTAGCCACAGTGGAGAGGAAAAACACCTTTTTAACAGGAAGAAAAATCCAGCAGAACCAGGCTCAGTGTGAGCGACCATCTGCAGAGGCTAACTGGGGTTGAAGGAGATAGAAGTAGACACAGAGAAAGAAGCAGAGATCCACAACGGTCCAGGAAACACACAGCCAGGCAGACAAGCTCTGATCCAGCTCCCATGTAACTGAATGAAGAGAGCACATCCAGCAAGTCACAGTAAGAGAAACAGGACAACAATGAAAAACAGGCCGATCTCGAACATCTATAAACAAAGGTATTGATGGCAGCAGCCCAGCTGATATTTCTCTCCAGGGTGGTGTCACAGCCACACAGGAGCAGACCAGAAAAAGCTACAATGATAAAAAGCAGAAAGACCAGATTGAAAATTCTGCAAAGTGGGAGAATAGAGATAGAATGAAGCAGAATGATGAAAAAGGGGTCCCTATATCCTCCAGCAGTCTAAGGCTATAGCACCATAACTATAGAGATGCTCAGGATAACATGAGCAATTCTAACTAGAGGCTTTATCAAAAAGGAAAGTTTTAAGCCGACCCTTAAAAGTAGACAGGGTGTCTGCCTAACGGACTAAAACTGGTAGCTGGACAAGACAGGAGCCTGATAACATAAAGATCTCTCTCCCATTCTACTTTTAGCAATTCTAGGAACCACAAGTAAACTTGCAGATTGAGAGCAAAGTGCTCTGTTAGGAACATAAGGAACAATCATATCTCTGATATAAGATGGAGCTTGGACATTTAAGGCTTTGAATGACTTGGAACTTTAGGACAGATAAAGGTTTACCTTGTATAAACATGATGTAGTGATATATTCGATATTCACAAGAAATCAAAAACAACGGAAGGGTGACACCGAACAACTTTGCATTTTAGTAATGCCACAATGTGATCATCAAAGCAAATAACTTTAGCGGTATATGCAATTTTTCAAAACAGACATTTTAGGTAGGTTCTTAGTGCCTAGGGGAAAGATGAATTAAAAAAATAAATGAAGATTTCCATTATGGCAGCAGCAGCACTAGAAAAGCATCAAATGTAAGTGTACAAAACACAGGCCAAACCAGGATAGGGCCCTATTCACAGCGGGATGTGTAGCAAAATGCAGTGACCTGGAATCAGGAATGTTAGACTAACATTGTTAAATGATTCATTGGCAACAATGTCGATTAGAGCGACACATTCATCATTATTTTAAGGCTGAAGAAGATGGGGAGTAAAGAGAGGGAGAATGAAGTTATACTGGTGTGGTGTAAATCCATAATGAGATAATGTGAGTCTGGAATCTGAGCATGAAGAGATTGGGTTGAGCAAAAAAGAAAAGCAGAAAATAAAACAGGATACTACAAGAATACAATAGCTAAAATGTAAATTTGTTTTTTGTTTTTTTTAAACGGAGTATCTCATACATGTTTTTGAAGAAAAGGATGTTTTCTGATCTATTTAAGACATAGTGCTTAAGGTACTCAGATCAGTACTTTACCGATTTAAAGTTCATAGACTTACAGGTATTGCATCGGACACTTGAAAATACAACTAATCTAAAGAGAAAGGTGTTCTGTAAAATATCAGTGTTTCTATCTACATCCTGAGACAAACAAAGCTGATTAGAAACTGGAGGAAGCATTTGATAATGTGCAGAAGTAAAGCTTTTCTACTGCTGTGTGCCTAAATAATAACACTAAGACTAAATAAGCTAATTCTTCGATTCTTTCATATCAGTTTCAACCATCTCACAACCTTTTTAGTTCATCTGTTTTTGATGTACCATTATTATTTTTTTTTTCCTTTTGGCTTTCCCATATACACACCAAAACCTTTTGGTTTGCCAATCTGACATTGCTTACTGATGAATTTCTTGACCTGGAGTCACCTGTTTACTACTTCCAGAGGCAACATTTGGAACTGTATTAGTGGAGCTACATGCGCTTGATAAAAGTAATTTGCAATGCCAAACCACCTTCTTAAGAACCACCAAGGCTGAGTATGAATGTCTTCTCTAACCCCTAAATCCCTCAATCATTATATAGAGCGGGGACTATATAGTGAACATTGTAGTGAACTCAGTTAACTGACTGTTCAGACAGATGATCACTACTTTTCGCACCCCATTGGTCACGTAACTCTGCCTCCACGTACAATGCTTGTGTCATATCCACAACAATTCTCATGATGCTCTGCGAGGAGAGCTCTTGCAAAGCAATCTGGGATATATCTACCCATTTAGTGACCATCGATGATCACTACTTTTCAAGGTGCAGTGTGGGAAATTTCGAGTCCACTACTTTGTCACCTACTAGATGTCCAGACACTCATCTAAATTGATGTAATCACTATATAGGGCCCTATATAGTGATTAGGGCAGACATTCAGACACAGGCCTTGTAAAACGATGATCAGCTAATTGTAACACTCTGTGGGTTTTTTTTTTTTTTTCATTTTGTTTTTTTTACATCAGTGGAGGAAGATTCAGTATTGTGTAGACTCTACATAATACACTTCCACATTGACATTAGATCGTGCCCCCCACTCAGTTTGGGGACAGAAGCAACTGCTACATGCTTGTAGATTTTCTTTGCCATACTAATACTTTCAGGAGCACCACATTGGGAAGATTGCTATAAAAGACCATGCTCAAAACACTGCCAAAAGCTTAGAGGATCTGGTAGCTAATCACAGATTCTGCAAAACAGACTTTCTTTCACATTTCTCTCTGAGTTTATTGGAATTACTTGGAGGAAGCAGAAACTGTAACTTTAAAGGAACAAAGGACGCCTCCCAGCTAGGCCCTACAAAATAAACTGATCCCTTTAACACAGCCAAAGCAAAGTTTCCTGAACATTGCTGATGCCTCACCTTTTCAAAACAGAGATCAACATAGGTTTAAGTATCCTGATAAAACAGACTAAATGTAAGAGTGAATGTGTAATTTAGTCTGGCCCTGATGAATGAGACATCGGAAGATTGTTGATGAGAACAACCCGTTGTCTTTCAAACCATGTCTGTTCCCACTGGCTAACACTCTGACCAATGCGCGCAACTGACTCGGACGTAGTAAGCGCAACAGAAAGCTGGTGGGGGAATGTTAACAAACAGCCTTTTGGTAAAACGGTGAATCCGTCCTTCTTAAAAATGAATGAGCGTCTTCCTGCTCACGTTTTAACGAAAAACCCTGTCTAATCCTTCCAAAACTGATTCCAAAGTTGAGTCAAATGAGAACTGTTCAATAGTTGTTGCCATCTTCCTTGTTGTGCTTTCTCCAGCTCGTGCAGCTTTGTCGTCACGCCCTCAAAACCCCGCCTGCTTTGCATCCAGAAATTCAAAACACATCTTTGTGTTGTGATTGGCCAGCCAGTTCCAGGACCTGTGGCATTGATCGAGGCTAGACCACTCGCAAGCAAAAATTATTTTGGCCGCTGGCGGGTGGGGCTAGTTTATTAGGATAAGGTTGAAGTTCTGAAAAATTAAGGAAAGAGTTTCCATTTGAAAAAAGGGGGCTTTTTGAAGACTTTATGTAACCTGGCAGTAGCCAGCCTAATATGTATAGAACTGAGTTGAGTTCTATTTTATCCATCTGGGATGGCTACTGTTATTCTGTCTGTGAAAAGGAGGGATGTTTAGTAAAATACTTCAGGCTAATTGGGTGACGTGCCAGATAGTACCCGCCTTCCATAATACTCTTTCAACCAATCGTAGCAGCGAATCATGATGTTTCGTAAGCTGATAAATCAAACTTTTTCCAAATCCCATCGGAAGAAAAGCAGAGACATCTTTCTCATCTACAAATGCAAAGTAGTTCTATTTGCTCCTTTTTTTAAACAAGAAATTGTCGCTATTCTACCGAAAACCAAGTCAATTGCTGTATCGATAGGTGAGTTCTCCGGCGTAGCCATGTGTGTAATGCCCCAGCATGGACTGTCATTCCTACTGTACATGTCCCGTCCCAAAAAACAATGCTGGCATGTCATTGGTCGGACCCGCTGGTGGGTCGGAGGTGGAAGTACAGTAGTAGCCATTTAAAATTTCCCCACTTTCCTTGATGGGCCCTCGGCTGGTCCTTGGCTGGTCCCCTACAATTCCTTTTTAAACATCAATATTTGTACTAACATTTTCTTTCTGTCATGATTTGTGGACATTAAGATATAAAGAGAACCGTCATCTTCTGGTCAGAGCCTGTAATTTAATGAAAGGGTGGAGTAAGTAGTAAAAAAAATATGCACACCCAGGAGAGGGCCAGTGGCTGGAAGTTGGAGGCGATTTTGCTGGGACTCGCAGCGGAGTAGGCTGCCATTCGGCTGAAAACTGAAAACTCAGATCTCACTACAATCCAGTTTGCAGCACAGGGTTCAATTTTTGACCACTTCAAGTGACATTTTTGAGCTGGTGTTTCTAAGGCTAAAAAATAGTTTTTTCAGTAAGTGTACGTGCTATTATAATGTTAATATTTATGTAATTCCTGACATGTTCATTAAATTTGATTGCCAAAATATTACCAAAAGATTTCTTTTCAATTGATTCTCCACATGTCAACTGGCCACTTATTCTATCCTTTCACCAGACCAAGCTAAAGAAGCTAGATGATCCTGTTGCCTCTGAAAAAAATCAGAAGGTTAAGAATGTATTATCCATAGGATACTCATTTCAGATTTAGGTAAATCATTTAATAAATAAATTATGTTTCAAATAGTGTTTTATTTACCTACATGGATTTGCATCGTAAATCAATTTGAACTCTTAATCAGATCAAAAGCTAATCTGACTTTATTCCAAACTCTTCTGCTTAAACTCTTGTTCTCAAACATAAAATCCATGCCGACCTGGGATATCAATGCATTGAGAGACTGTGCACATAGTAGCTTGATTTAGTTGAGTTGATTTTTGTCAAGTGTTTTTAACCAAAATGTTTGACTCGGATTTGAATGGAAGTTGTTGTGAATGTATTACATATATGTGCAGAGTTAACTGTTAGACCACGATTTGAGCTCGATTCTGACTTTCATTTACTGTCGTAACACACAACAGGCTGTTCTATGATATGACTAGTTGATTAAAGAGTATATATGTGTTTCTAATTTTGTTCTAACACAGCATTTCTGACATTTAATCAGCTTAGTAAACTAGCTAGATGTCCATGTCCAAGGTGCTTCTTTCCTTTTGCCATAGAGTGCTGGAGATAAGCCCTATCCCCACCTTGACCCTGATGGGTAGAGTGGGAAGATGGATGGATGGATGGATGGATGAATATCTATAATAAGATAATACTAGGATGACCCTGGTTTCTCATCAAAAATTATAAACCATTTTTAGGTATCTGAAACTACAATATAATTATACTTTACTTTTAATTGGATATGTGCAGTATTGTGTGGAGCCTATACGCCTATTCTATAATGTTTTTGTCTCTTCTTTCAGGGGATTGTGATTCAATAAAGTTACTGTTTAAGACTGAAAAAACTGTGCTGAAATATATTTCCTCTGTCTCTAAAGTAATGAATAGGTAATTTGCCTTTAGAAAAAAAAATGTTGAGCCCACCTGCACTTCCTTCTTACGCCAAATTCCTTTCTATTGCCAATTCAAATTGTGTGTTTAATATTGCCTCTCATATGAAGAAAATGTTTGAGCTTCTAGCTCCACTAATTAAAGAAAATGTCCACTAACCAGTTTTCTATGACTTCTCTGCTCAACTGTGCCTCTATATTGATTAAAAAAACAGGTACTACTACCAATGGCACCTCTTTTTTTGCATTTTCACTGTCACTTACTTGCTTAAAAGGAGTGAATGCTACAATATGAATGAAATTATCCAATTAGCTTAATTTCCTCTGTTAATAATAGCAATGGGCACAAAACATTTCTTTGTTAGCATTGTATCATAACTAGAATTGAATTGTAAGGTATTAAACTGAATTTGAATCCATCTTGAATTTATGTGGCATGAGATTAAATATGTTGTCAGTTGGTGCTGTATAACTATATTTAATTATTCTGTAGGTGCAACAGTCTGCTATGAATGTTCTCAAGCCATTTTCATAGGAAAGCTTTTAGATTTGTGTTGATAAAGATTTGACACTTCTTACTTTTAAATTAAATCTAAACGAAAATACAAACAAAATAAGAAAAAAAAAACATTAATTTTATGTTTTTAGATGTATTTCAGCAATAATCAGAACCTTGCACATACCCAGTGTTTTTACCTCTCACAGAATGGAGTTGTAGCTGTTGCTGCTATTCTTTTGTTGAAAACCCTCTTTCACTGTTGACATACTGTGACTATGAAGTTCAACAGGAAAGAAATAACTGCTTTTGATGAAGCTCCACTGTGTTAGCACTGCTTTGAGCCATTGTCTTACTCCGTGTTGGTGGGTGGAAGTGGTGACAGAGGAATCGCTGGTGTGGGTCGCAGCTTTAAACAAGCCCAGACAGCCAAAAGAAAAAACGGCAGACAGCGGAACCAGTTAACATAAAAACTGCATCTAACAAAGGACAAAAAACTGCTTAAGCAGAGCTCCATATGCACGGTCACTCTGAGTTCTCTAGTCCATTGGATAATAACGCTGCATGTTTAAAGTCATGTCTTAGAGCAGATAGTAAAATATTCAGCTTAAAAGATCAATAAAAAGGAGAAGATATTGATAAAACATAAGGCAAGAGAATAAAGTTGATCTATTCCTGCAAGTTTGAGAGATCAAATAGATTCAGACAAAAGAACAGTTATGTGAAATAGCATATGTCTGTTTTTTTATCACTGTCTTGAGTCTTAAGACCTTGTTTTAATCATATTTCATGATACTGTATTACTAATCCTTGCATGGCTGCAGATGTATTGCATAGTAAGAATGAGTACATAGAGGTAACATAGCCATTCAGGCCATAAATCTCACCTTTGACATTTCATCAAAACAAAATTATTAACTGTGGCAAGGAAAGAAGGATGTTGATCTGCAAACAACATTCGTTATTTAGTCAATTTAGCGAAAAATAGATTTTTAATCAGACATTGTATTAAAAAGACATACAAATGAAATCATGATTGAAGTTTTCTACAAAATATGTGAGGGATTAAGAAAACAAGTGCATAAAGGGTGAGATCAGAATAAATGTTCTACATGCATAATATTGTGTATGGTACACCCACACCCCCAAAAGAAAAACAATAATGCCCTTTATGTTGAATGCATAATACTGTAATGAAAAATGGTGGTGGAAGCATCATGCTGTGTCAATATTTTTTTTCCTCAGCAAAAAAAAGAAGGCTGGTCAGAGTTGATGGGAACATGGAACTGGCTGGATGTGCTCTCTTCATCCTCTGGCATGGGAGCTGGCTCGGAGCTCATCTGCCTGGCTGTGTGTTTCCTGGACGGGGCCGCCTTTTAGATCTGCTTTTTGTATCTCTGCTTCTGTCTCCTTGAACCCCAGTCAGCCTCGGCAGATGGCCGCTCACACTGAGCCTGGTTCTGCTGGAGGTCTCTTCCTAAGCATGCTTAGTGTGAGAAAACTTTGAATCAATTTGACTGTATGATCTGGATGAACTATAAAGTGCCTTGAGATGACTTGTGTTGTGAATTGGCGCTATATAAATAAACTGAATTGAATTGAATTGAACATGTCTGAAGCTAAATAGAGGACAATCCGGAAAGAGAATTTATAAGCAGCTACTGTCATGATTTTAGTGGAGGTCCAAGAGCAGAGATCAAGAGGCAGATGTGAGGAAATTTAATAGGCAACTGAAGCAGAAATACAAAAAAATCCAAAATATGGAGAACCAAAAATAATATTACATCAAAGAAACTCATGCGGGAAGCCAGAGACGAGAGAACAACAAAACAAGAAACCAGAAGAGAGCGACTGCAGAGGTGGTGTATATATTGGGCCACTGAACCAAGACAGGCTTATCAGTAGATTGGGAGCAGGTGTGGGCAGGTCCAACTAGGAGGAAAACAGGCACAAGTGAGCAAAAGAGGTTACTAAAGAACTCAGCAATTGTAGAAAAAAACAACTCTAAAGACACAGAACAAAAAAAAAAACTAAAAAATAAACCCAAGCAGAGGGCAGAACCCTGACAGCTAAAAATTATATAAACCAAGGTCAAAATTAAACTGCAGCAAAACAACAGAACCGTAACTCTGGAGAGTCGGATAATAGAGTCAGAAGTTCATATTTGGCATAAAGCATATCTGTGTGCTTAAAAGGCCTGGTAGTAATGGAGCCCCAAATCTAGTTAGCAACATGCAGTATGATAATGCTGTTACAATATTTAATGCAAAAGGCTCATAAATCTTACCACATAAGATGGTGAATACATTTTTTTTCTACGGGAAAAATATCTGTATCTTTTTTTTTGTTTTTTTTAAACCTTTTTCTAATTATCTAGTAATTAGGGTTGTATTATCAAATAATCTTGTTTAAAAGGTTGGAGATTTTTGTTTTTTAGAGCCGCGAAATATAAAAAAGTTAAAAGGTTAATGATATATATGTATATAGTTTCTTTAATGTCCTATGGTTACAACAGCACCTAAATCTTTTCTAGAATCTTTTCCAGTTCCTATCTTTTGGTATTGGTGTAATTGAAATGCCTTGTTTCTTTCTTGTTAATTCTTTTAAAGACATATTTAACAGCATACGTGCTGGCCTGAATCTCAAACAGATGGACTTCCACAAGAAGTCTGAAAGGAAAGTCATTAATGACAAATATCAGTTTGCACAGCATTTATTACCACCGGCTGCCCTGAAAACATGCAATTATCTGAAATTGTCTGATGTTATATTTTTCCTTGTTGTGACGTAAATGCAGCAGGAACCAGGAACGTTTCTGTCCAGAGTTAATCTAATCAGCAAAATTTCTCTATTCGGCACTGTAACCAGAGGGACTGCATTGTGAACTGGACTGAGGCGAGGATTGCATGATTAGAGTTGTTTTCTGATTAAACTCACAGCACCCACTGAGAGCACCCTGAACTCCCGCACAGGTCTGAGCTAATTACAGATTTGATTTGAGGCTCTCAAGCTGCAGTCTGAACAAACAATCAGATCTGCTCTACTCATATCTGTTGAAAACAGAGTAATTTATCTGAATGAACATACTCAGCTGTACTAGCTGCACAACAATGGATGCATTAGCTGATTTGGCAATGTTTGAGAATAACAAGGTAGTGTCACATGGTGATGTGCTTAAACCCATCACCTTACTGTGAGAAAATCATAGTTCAAATCTATGATTATGATTTCCTTTTGTGTCAAGTTTGAAGGTCCTATCTGTGGATTGAACTGGACATAGGGTTTTGTTTGTTAGTTTCTTCATTTTGTGTGTTATCCTTTCAAAATGGAAGAATAAAAGCCTGCCCACTTGATTAGTCTAGAGCAGGGGTCTTTAGCCCTGGTCCTCAGGATCTACTGTCCTGCACATCTTAGATGGATACCTGCTCCAACAACTACTCCACCTATTTCAAATGACTGAATTACCTCTTCAACATGGCATAAGGTTTCGAAAAAAGCCTGGTAACGAGCCATCTGGTTCAGCTTGGTTGAAGCAGGGATGCATTTAAAGCCTTGTAGGACAGTAGAACTTGAAGACCACGGTTGGAGACCCGTACTCTAGTCAGAGAACTATGGTTCTCCTTTGAACTGCTAGGATGGACTCCAGCATCCCCATGAATCGAACACAAAGGTCTGTGAACACTAAAAATATTTATTTATACCTGAGATTTGATTATCGCTCAGTCAAAATCATCTCAATTTAATACAGCCTGGAGGTACTTTCACGTTTTTTAAACATTCTTGTATTTTAATAGCATTTTTCTGAATCAGCTCTGCTGGTTAAATGCTTCAGAGAATTACCTTTTGTAGTAGATACAGCTCCATGTCTTGTTGGGTATGCCTCTCCCACTGAGCAAAAATTGGTTGAAAAGACAGAAAAGACATGATTTACATCCTTAGAAATAAATATACTTCGATCTGAGGTATTCCATGTACATCATGATCTTAGTACCATAGGCTGGGTTTTACTCCTCCTCCTCTCATCTGGCTTGCTCCACCCCAGCCTAATTATATCTTATCTGATCCACCTGTTTCTTTTGCTATTTATTCCACCAGTTCCCATCCTATGGTGCCAGATTATTCGACCTTCCAGCGAGTTTAATTCTACCGTTCTTGTGTGTATAGTTCTGCCTGATCCTGACCTGTTTCTTCCCCCAGACTTCTGAGTTTTGGCCGCCCCTGTTCTGCTCTGTTTTGTCTGTCCTGTGTTTCCGGACTGTTATCTGGATTTCACCTGTTGCAGACCTCGGACTCGTCTTCTGACCACGTCTTGGATAATACCTCCTAGATCCATTGTTGCCTTTGTGTGCTTTGGCTGCTGCTGATCGCTGCTCCTTTTTTCTACTGAATCGTGGTACTCTCTCAGTGTCAAACGGCAGGGTTCTGCCCCTCTCAACTTCACTCCTTCTGAGCTCAGACTGAACTTTGCCACTTTGGTGACTCTCAAGCTTATTGTTGTTCCCCGTTCCAGTTTTTCAGATGTCACGGTTCTGAGTCTCCATCCCCTCAGCGCATCCAGTGAACCCAGCCCAGCTGCTCATCAGTTCTCTAACTCTGTCTGGTTTCTAATCACTGCTCATCTGATCCACCTACTCTTGCCTGTATTTAGGGTGCTTGCATCCGGTTATCAGGGCAAGATAATCTTGTTCTCTCTAACCAGTGATGAAAGTGTTTTTAGAGTTCCTTGGTGTTTCTGATTTCCTGACCTGTTCTGCCTCTCAACCAGTGAGCCTGCCTGTTCCCATCTGAACGGTTTGCCGGAACTGTCTTCAGGCTCCTGCACCTCTGAGCCAGCCTGTCCGGATCTGCTTGTCTGACCTGGCTTTCGGACTCCTAAACCTCTGAACCTCCCCATTCCTGTTCTGATCTGTTTGCCTGACCTGGCTTCAGACTCCTGGACCTCCGAGCCTTCCTGTTCCTGTTCTGATCTGTTTGCCTGACCTGGCTTCAGACTCCTGCATGTTCTCCGGGGCTGCAGCATCTGGGACACTCTGGCTGGCACCTGTCCAATCTTGTTGGCAGCGCACCGGCTGGATCCTACCCTTGTTCTCTGGGCACGGACTAAACTAGTAAACCAGGTTAGTGACTCACATTCATAATCTTCCTCCATTAGACTTATGTGGTCAATAACCTATGTTTCCTGTTACAGAGTTTCCTGTGACAGATGTACTTGCAGCTGTTTCCACAGGACAGTTTGATTTTAATGAATGCTTTTTGAAGTTATCCCACTGTCTGTCTTGCCTGAATACTGGGTCCTCTCTTCTCAGTCATGACAGTGACAAAAGAAAGATGAAAAATTGTCCAATTTTGTCCCTGTCACATGGCACTAAAACCATTTAGTGATGGTGTCATTGACTGACCATACATTTAAGCAGATTTTAAAACATAATGCAGTCTGCAACCATTTTAATATTGAGGAAATATTTGTAATTGTGCCAAATGTTCCTATAATACATGATTTCATTCAAATTTATAAGAATCTCTCATCCTTGTTGCCTTGTCTGGCAAACTCGTATCATGGCTTTAATTTTGTTATTCTTTCATCAGGGTGAGGTTTTAGTGGTCAGAACCAGACGTGGATAATCCAGGTCCCTAAGGTAAAAGCTTGTAAAGAGATTAATTCCAACCATTTGCATTTCCACTATTACACTGAATTCTACTTTTGAAAAACAAAGCCATATATTGTTTTGCTTACACTTGATCATACTTTATTTAGTCCATCTGTTAAATCTGAATAATACTGATGTTCCTGGTTGCAACATCTGGAAATGTAAAGAAGCTCAAGCGGTTTAATGGTGATACATAGTGTTTCAATTATAAAACTCACTTATTTTGATTAGTGTAAGGAGAAAAAGGACCCATGAGTTTAAATGTAGTCGAAGCAACATATTTTTCAGATACATGTATAACTAAACTATGAAGTGGAGACACCACCCAAAACAAGGGGATGTCAAAAATAGTTTGTTGGAAAGGTTGACTGTCCCCTTGGGAGCAGCTCACACACATCCAAAACATCCACCCCACTCACAGTCACCTCACTCTTTGGATGCGTCTGTGAGAGATATTTGTCAGATTTGCTGGGTTCACACCTCCGATCAACACGACAACTCTTTGTGATGAAAGCGACTCTGACTCTTGACACCCACCTCCCCGCTTCTCCTCCTCCATCTTCACTGCATCCCACACTTTTATATCTTTCTCTCCCTTTTCTCCTTTACCATTGCGTCTTGTCCCCACTGACCCTCCTCTGTGTCTCCTTCACAGCTCCCCTGTCATCTTTACCCCTTCACCATTTTTCCTGCCTGTTTACAAATTTCTTGTCTCGTATTAATCTGCTCCACCAAAATTCCCCCCTTGCAAACTTTCCTCTGTCTCGGCCATCCATTCTCATTTTTGTTTCTGTTTTAACACCTGATCATTTTTTCAGCATATTACATTTTTAACCACTGACTCTTGACATGTTTCATTTTTAACTCTGTTTACCACCACTGACTTATTTACCTGTATTCTGCTTCTTAATTTTTTACTTCAGCTCCTCTATCTTCACTCTTCTTATGTGTTTTTTCTTTTCTCCACCTTTTTTTTATTATATCACAAACAGAAGCTGCATGAGGTTACATAATGGATGAGCAAACCTCTTCTTCCTCCTTCACACCTAATCAAACACTCAGCTTAAACTGTAGAACAAGCAGCATTGTTAGTTTTGGAAGCTGTTCACTGCTATGGTTGCATATTACATGAAAGTACCTCCTCCCAAAATGTTTGAATATGAAAAACAACTGCTTTGTGTTGTCTTTGGAGTAATAAGCTTCCTCCATGCCGCCACCACATCTGGGCCATTAATAAGGAATTGGAGTGAAAGGGGGAGGAAAGGGGGGGTAGGGAAAAAAAAAGAGGACACATGAAACAAAAAGCAATTGCTGACAGCGATGCTACGCTTTGAAGCATCTCCCACTGGGTGTGTGTGTTTGTCTGTCTCCTGGTGCGCGCTTTTGTCAGTAAGCTAAGATAGAGTAAATAGGAAAAAAAAGAGGTACACACATGTCGAACAATGCAGAATAATCAGTTTCTAAGTGTCAGCTGCTAAATTCAAAGAGACAACTTTCTCCAAATGAGTAAAACTTCTCAAAAACAGCTCATAAGAAGAACGCTCACAAACATACAGTACATATCTACAGTAGCAACTTGCAATGCCTCCATAGTGCCTAAACAAACCAAAACATTTCATACTCATCAATAGTCAGATTTTTGTTAAATAATTCAAAAATCTGCACACACAAAAATACTGTTTTAAGTAGTTTAGCTACACAATGTATCAAATCAGTCATTAGCGACGCCCACATGGTTTGATGTTGAAAAATTCCTTTGATAAATTTTGCTCCTCAATGCCTAAGGTCAATGTAGAGTGAATTTGGAGTCTGTATCTCAAAAGCTCTAGGAGGAGTTTGTGACTTTGATCTAATAGGCTGTAAATTATTGTGTTGGTATTCGTTAACACTTTGCATGCTGTTATATATTTGGTCAGTTTCATAGATTTTAGTTTGACAGAGATGGTTAAAAGGAAATCTAGGATTCAACGTAAGCATTCCATTTGGCTTCTTTCGTCTTTGGATCAAGTCTTTTAAGTATCCCCACTGCATGATACTGCGACCATATCTTTTACTGAGGGGATATTAAATTCATAATACCATAAAGTGTTTTTAACCACATTCATCTTTTTTAATGGGTCATCTCTCCGAAGCACCCTCATTCCCATGTTTCCTGAGTCTCCTAAATGGCTTGTGGCAAACTCTGAACAGGAGCTCTTGTGTCTTTCTTTTAACAGAGGATTTTTTTCTTACCAGTCTTCCATAAACACCATCATTATGTAAAGCATAACCAAAGATCATCCTGTCCATACATTATCCCACCTGAGCTGTTGAGCTTTGCAGCTCCTCCATTCGCCTCTTATGTGCTTCTCTGATTACATAGCTCTCTTACTTTCCTACTATAATGTTTGCCAGCCAGTTACCGGGTCTGCTAATACTAAGGCTAACCAAACCAAACATTTAGCTTATTAAAAAAACGGGCAACCTCTCTGCGTCTTTTGAGTCTCTTTGCTTTCTTACGTCAGCACCAAAGCTCCAAGGCTTGAAAGACGCTTACCTTCT
The DNA here is from genome assembly GCF_000732505.1 of Cyprinodon variegatus. Classification (NCBI taxonomy): domain Eukaryota; kingdom Metazoa; phylum Chordata; class Actinopteri; order Cyprinodontiformes; family Cyprinodontidae; genus Cyprinodon; species Cyprinodon variegatus. Next base: position 77,432 of record NW_015151144.1, read on the forward strand.
TTTCTAAGAGCTGTTAGAATAAAGGTTTCTAATATAAAAAAACAAAGTTGGATGTCTAATTCAATTCAGGTTTGATTTAAATGTCCACAAAACCAATTAACACACGCAATAAAAGACAAAAATAATTTAATTATGTCAGTAGGGTGCAATACAATGTCTGTGCAAGAAGTATCCCTTATTTTATTTTTACAGAGTAGGCAACCCTAACTGGAATATGAAAACACCTCGGCTCTATCTTATGTGACTTCAACCTAATGTTGGTGCAGAACCCTACCTGTTGACGTCGGCTTCATACACAGAAGTAAATATTTATATATTTTGGTATATATTGTTTTTCTTTTTCTTATTTCAAATGTATTATTTTATTCTGTCACACTAGGTGTTCTGTGAATATTTTATTTTTAAATATGTAATAATTAAAAAATATAGCCATGACCTTTAAATTTCTTTGTAATTAAAACTAGCAAGAGGAACTAAGCTCAGCTAAATGTCAGAGAACTGGTGATGTTGACATTTACAGTAAATATGAACTAAAACAAATAAAGCAGCTACACACACTATCTAGAAATAAGTAAAAATATCTTGAATTAAGTATACTTCCCCTTAATTTGAGCAGGTAAATAAGATGATCTGCAAATAGAATGAGTAGTTTTGCTCTTAAAATAAGATAATTAGATAATATGCACTTGAAATAAGACAATGTAATTGTTTTTTTTCTTATTTTAAATGTAAATTGTCTTGTTCAGTTGGCAAAGTGTCTCACTTACCACCTAAATTCAAGAACAAATGCACTTATTTTACGAAAAAATGACTTATTTAGATTGCAATTTTTTGCAGTGTAGTAAAATAGGACAGAACAGCACACAAATCCATGATGAAAATAATATATTTCTTTCCATTCAAAACAAAGAAAATTTCTTAACTGAATCACAGGCAACGTTAAATGTCTAATTTTATGATTTTACATGAGTAATGTCCAGCTGTTGGAACTCTGAGGATCTGAGGAAACGTTGTCTTTATAGTTACTTTGGAAAGCAGGTGTTTAGATATGAAAAAAAAAACATACCAAATACATCACGTCACACATCACTGCCAGTTGTTGCAATCTTAGTAAAACCTCACTTTAGTTTTTTCTGTCAACCAACAAAATAAAGACACACTAACATCTGAATGATGGTTTTTCTCCAACTTCCAGTAAGTTGTGTTGAATATTCCTGAGTGAAAATGATATTGGGCTAAACAGTTTAAAACTATGCTTTTCTCTTTTTGTTTATGTATGATCAGGCGATGCCACATGCACACGTTCAAGTTTTAGCTGAGGATCTCACTTATATTCTGTTGTCACCTTGACCAGGATGCTGAAAAGAGCAGAGTCAAAGATAGAGGACCTATGAGCGATAAACCTTCCCCTCCTACAGTATTTAAGCTGAAACATTTAGAAGCTGCCAAACATTTTCTTCCTTAAGAATTTTCAAATGTCAGCAGGGTAGAAAAGTGACTGCCAGCATTGCAACTAATGGATGTATGAGAATATTTTTCTTTCTCAGTATTGAACAATATTTTTTGTTTTGTTTTTTTCTTTTTAAGTGAGGCAATAAGTGCATGCTTAGTGTTGAAGGTTTTTTGTTTTTGTTTTTTAACCCAAGCAAATTTATCTCAGATTCAGAAATGTGTCCTCCTAAACAGCTACTGTATGAATGACAACATCCAAAGGCTTACTAAGTCAAACAGTAAGAATATTAGGGGTTTAAACAGTGAATTGCAATTTACGCTGTGATTTTGATAACTAATGACATTAAGGGCTAAGAGACTTACTGTAGAGAAGAACAGTATAAGTCATAAGTAATCAGCCACCTATGGTGCAAACTGCAGGCAGGCCAGGCTTGCCATGCTGTGCTTTTAAATCCCTGGACAGGGTACTGGTTTGCAAAGCCTCCACTATCACACCCGTCATCCCGACCCTCTCCATCTCACTAAACATCTCTCTGCTCTGTATTTATTCTGTAGCTCACTTAGCATTAGCTGCATAGCAACAGTAGCAGCTGGAGGAGAAGGCTGCTTGTTTCCCTCTAGATATAGAAAAGACGAAACAAAGTAAGACTAACGCTTGGTGGTTTAAATCTCCTGGCCTTAAATCAATGTCTTCTGCAAAGCATCTGATATGATGTTTGATGGACAATCAAAAAAATGTTAATACTTTTTTTAAACATTTTTCAACTCATACTAATACTATAATATTCTCAATGTAATGATTAAGACCATTAACCTTTTCACCAAATCTAAATAACATGTTTGTTTAAGGACGTGAGACTTTTTTTTTTTAAATCAAGAAGGTGCTTGAAATTAAAGTTTTCTTTTTATCTGGCTTCGGTTGGTTAAGAATTTGAACATACATGTAATAAATAAATTAGGGTGTAAGCTCGTTTAAGACGTGTGATCCTTCTGTTTTCTTCTCTTCCTTGGAGTATGTCTCCATGCAGTGATGTGCTCTGTTTAAAAAGTAACACTACTGCATTATTTATCAGCATCACGGGGGAGGTGCTGTTCACATCTCTGCTCTTACTCCTCATGTGTTCGGATTTTCTCTGCTAATTCCTGCTCGTTAAGGCAGGTGACATGCAAATGGAAGTGCTCTGATTAACATGTTTACCAAAAATAATGAAGGAAGAGGAATAAGTCGTTCTTTATTCTCATTCAGTTGCACTTGGACTATCTTTCTGCTCTGTAATGACACACCCTTATCTTTGTTCTGCTATTAATCGTGTCGCTATTGTAAAATAAGATCTGATCTCTTTCAATCAAATGTCTGTCTGATTTCTGCCTCAGTTCTTAATTTGTTGAATGTGAACTGATATGTGATGGTTTCACACTAATTGGGGTGATGTTTTTGCATATCGGAAAACCTCAGATGTTATCACAGATCTGTGATTGTAGCACATCATGTCTGTTTAATGTGAAGCTGATCGAAGCTTTAGACAAAAAGTAATCTAAGAGAAATATCAAATGTGTTTTGCTCTACTACTTTAACCACTAACCAGCTAAACTGACAAGATGGTGTGAGTCTAATACAGTATATATTTCTGCAATATGTTTCTGAAATGTTACAGATGTTGTAGAGAACATATCTTTGAAAAGTTTTACTAAGATGTCCTTGAAAACATCAAAATGTTTTTGGGTTTTGTTTTGTTTTTTGGGCAAATATGAATCTGTGATTTATTAGATGTTCTGGGTTTTTTATGACATCATGGAGGAATCATTATCTTGCTCTTGGGTAATTTTGGTTGTTTTTCCAGTCCAAATTATGGTTGCCACATAGTCTGGCATATTTGACTTGCTGGATGTACACAAGTACAGGAGGTGGATCCGATAGACTCAAATCTTCATTGGTGGTTCTAAAGAGTGGTTTAACAGGTTCCAGTGCCCATGCAGGTGTTGTGTCCTGGCACCTATTATGGTCCCCTAACTTGAGACTAGATGCTAAGTTTGTTTCTTACCATGATGAGTGCTGGCACATATACCAAATCTGATTCCTCCCTTGCACCAATTTAACTTTAAATTTTAATGTTTTACTTCATAGGGATTTGGGTGTTGCACTTTCAGCTTCAGTTGTACTGAGATAGAATCACAGCTCTCATTTGTTAGATCAGGGGTCTGCAACCTGCACTGACTCACTTTATATAATGAGCAATGCACTATTGCACTGTTTTTGTTTATTTTTTTCTTTTGCTCTGTGCCCCCTCCCCCCCCCGACCCGATAAATTGGGTCTAGAACCACCTCTGCGAAGCGAATATCATTGGACCAGTCCACACAGAGCTCAGTTTTTAGGCCAAGCATGTCCAAAGTCGGTCCCTAAAGGCAGCTGTCCTCCACATTTTCAATGTTTTTTTTACTTCAGCACAGCTGATTTTGATGATTGCACTTAATCCGCTGTCCTGAAGCAGGGAAACATCTAGAACCTGCAGGAGGTGTTCCTGACAGTAAAAGAGGCTTTACATCACACTGCTTTATACAACACCGAAAATGATTTATGATACAGTTGATGTGGTCAGGTGATAACTGGCAGCGACACACTGTTCTAAGCAAGCAGACATGAGTCCACACACACTCACTCACTCCCGCTCTCTGTACAGCAGCACTGACAGGTGTTCTGTGGGTTTTTACAGCTTTTTCTTTAGTTTTAGCAAAACTACTAGATAAACTAATTCTACCTATTTATTCGATAATGCCTTAAAAGAAGGGAAACGTGAGGATTTGTCCCAAGAAATGCAGAAAATGTATACACTCGACCATAAATCTTCAGACATCAGCGGAAAACGCGTGTCTCACAGTACGGCACAGTAGGACTGAATCTGTGGGAACCTTGTGATAGTTTCTGTTTTGTTCCATATTTTGTCAAGTTGTGGATAAAAGCTCTCACAGTGGTTTTCTGAAGTCACAAAGCCTTTTCAGCCTCAAGGATGCCAGTGATTGTGTTTCTTATCTGTTCTTGACTTTTTTTTTTTTTTATACCAGAATTATGTCATAATTTGAGATATTTTATTTGTTGGTGATTAGGACAGCCATTTTCATGTGGCTGGTGTTTTTTTATCTCCAAAATTTGCTAAGGTCGTAACAGCATTTAGTCCCTTAATTAGATAAATGAGCATCTAAAGAATTATGTATATATGCAGGTTATCTTTTTCTAAGTTTTTTTTGTAAAATCCAAAACATTTAAGCAATAAAATATCAAAAATGGGAACAAGCTGGGCAATATTTTTTTTTTTTTTTTTTTATAAGTGTAAGGCAGATGCACAAGAACCAATTACTTTTAATTAGTTGATTGTACAGGATATGTAAACATGTGATGATTAAATCTGGGGAAGCTTGATTTCCGTGTTCATACCTGATGTTTGTTGTTTCAATCTAAAGGTGACAGTCTTATTTCTAGGTGTGATTAGAACAAATTTGTTGAGTTTGAATTGATTCCAACCAGGAAGCTTTGCAGAGAAATTCTCCCAAATTACCATCATGACTGGCTTATTAATGTGTGTGTGTAGACTACGGTATCATTTTATTACATATAATTAGTTTTCTCCACATTTTTAATTAAACATTTCTATATAAAAAGACAGGAAATCCAACATATATATATATATGTTAAATATATATATATATATATGTTAAACAGGCAGGAAGATTGTTGGTTATAATGAGGACCAAATTTTTGCATAAACTACTTTTTGTTCTTTTGCCTTGTGAATTGTTTTGTTTTCTTTGTTCTTTTTTTGTTTTGTATGTTGTTTATATTAATGTCATAATTGCATTTTATCGACTGAAATTGAGAAATATGTCTTGATAGAAGTTTTGATCACATCGTCCAGCCTTTTGCGCAGTATATTTACTAATTAATTAACCATCCAGTTTTACCATGTGAATCAGATTATTTTTTCTAGCCCTGCCCATCAAGGTTAAAAGATGGAGCTGACGCTGCACCAGCAAGGATGACTAGTGGGAAGCATTTTCTTTCACTTACCAAGGAGATTGTAAGTCTTATTTATGACGTGTTTAGAATAAGATAAACTTCATAATCTTTCAAGATATGATCAATGTAACTTTTATTTAGATAAAATGGTCAGTTAGTGATTTATTTGCATTTGTTTGAAATAACTGCTAGATTTTAATTATTATCCATATGTATCTTTAGTAAGTTTATTAATATATTTATGAATTGGGTTGTGCGAAGGTTCTGCCCTCCATGCTATGCTGTGTGTTTTTCTGAGTGTTGACAAGCATACAAATCATTTTTAGTTTTACTGGACACTTTGGTTACCATGTTACAATGTATTCAGGCACCAGTATGTGCTGATGTCTTTCTATCAGGTTCTCACCCTCCCCCCCCATAAGGGTGAGTTATGATCGCACCCTGATGAATACAACTATATAAAGACACCCTCGTTCACACGAATGCACCTCAGCCTTGGTCAACGTGCCCGAGATGGCTGTAAATCGTCTTTTATGAGAAAGACTTGATGAAAGGTTCTCCCTGGACACTTTTTTCCTTCCTCCTTTGGCCTTCAGGCAGGTTGGTTTATTTCTCCACACACCACCACTTTTATGTGCCATTTCTATCATTTTGCTCTGACATGAACAAGATACAAGCGACAGTGGAAAATAACCTAATGTTCGTTCTTTTTTTCTTTTTTGGCTGCACTAAAATGAAAAACACAGTTACAATTTTACACATGAGTCATTCTTGGTTGTGTCAGAAAAAATGATATGCAATGATATAAATGTAAAATATCGCATAAAAGGTTATGAGGCAATTGATGCAACCCTGACAAAAGCTTCTCTATTATGTTAAAATAGCAAGAGGACGGAAGTTTGAGAGGAACCTGTATAACATTCACTATTTATTTAATCACAGTTAAATTTTTCCTTTAAACTGTCTGCAAGCAAATTTTAGCTTGTGTGTTTTTAACAATAAAAATATTAATCAAAGTTGTTACTTATTTGATCAAATAGGAATTGGCACCCACCCAGAAAAAACCCACTTCATTTAACATTTTTTGACTCCATGTAAGCTAAAAAAGGGTAATAAAACAAAGCTGCTTGGACACCAGCGGTGAGGGAAGCTGTCAAGCTGAAGATGGAGTCCAATCGGGCTCAATTGACCTGTGGGACTCCAGAGGCAGCTGATGTGTCCCGGCAGTCAAAGAGGCAGGTGGCTCAGCTGGTTGCTGAGAAAAAAAGCTTGGGCATGGGAAGAGTTCAGAGAGGCCATAGTGGAAGACTTCCGTACAGCTTTGAAGCGATTCTGGTCCAAAATCCGGCTTCTCAGGAGGGGGAAGCAGTGGAGTACTAACACTATCTATAGTGGAGGGGGGTGTGCTGCTGACCTCGACTCGGTATGATGGGTATAGGTCAGCGGAGAACTTCGACAGCCTCCTTAATCCCGCCATTACATCTTCCATTGAGAAAGCGAAGCCTGGGGGCTCCAGATTTGGGTTTTCCCATCTCTGGAGTCACTGAGGTGGTTCAAAAGTTCCTTGGTGGCAAGGCCCCAGGGGAGGATGAGATTCGCCCTAAGAACCTTAAGGCTCTAGATGTTGTGGGGCTGTGTTGGTTAACGCGACTCTGCAACATGGCGTGGACATCAGGGGAATTTCCCCAGGATTGGTAGACTAGGGTGGTGGTCCCCCTATTTAAAAATAGTACCAAAGGGTCTGGTCCAACTACAGAGGAATCACACTCTTAAGCCACCCTGGTAAGGTCTATTCCAAGATTCTGGAAAGGAGGGTAGTCCTCAGATAGTTGATTCAGGAGGAACAGTGTGGTTTTCGTCCTGGCCATGGAACAATAGATCAGCTTTACACCCTCAGCAGGATCCTGGGGTTGCATTAGAGTTTGCCCAACCAGTCTACATGTGTTTTGTGGATCTAGAGAAGGCATTCAACCGTTTTCCTTGCACGTCCTGTGGGGGGTACTCCAGGAGTATACAGTAGAGTACTGGGTCCTATAATAAGGGCTGTTAGGTCTCTGTCAGTCGTTTCTGATGAGGGTTGGACTCCGCCAAGGTTGCCCTTTGTCACCGATTCTGTTCATGACTTTTATGGACAGAATGTCTAGACGCAGCCAAGGTGTTGAGGGGATCTGTTTTGGAGGCCTTAGGATCTTGTCTCTGTTATTCTCAGGTGACCAAATTTTACCAAATCCAGAGGGTTTGTTGTTGATGAAGCGAGGAATAAACACAGTTAAAGACTTGCAGGTAAATTAATTTCTTCCCATGTTATGGAGGGGAAGCTGATTACAATAGCCATTCTCTACTCTCCTCCTCCCATATCTTCGGGAATTTAAGAGCAACTGTTTCCAAATTCTCAAAAATTGAGTGATTGCATGTAGTATACTAGAAATGTCCTTAATCCAGTAATCTCTCATATTTTATATTAGAATGTGATTTACCAGAAAGTCTACATTCTCATCTTCACCCTTAGGGCCAAGCCCCTGATCTCTTAGAATTCTACATACCCCCCTGGTTTGACAGTTGCAAAACAAGTAGGCTGAAGACATAAAATGTGTATAAATAAC
>NW_015151144.1:86263-89200 GCF_000732505.1 Cyprinodon variegatus
TGCTGAGACATTAGTCCTTTAATCCTGGAAATGTTCTTCAGGTAATAGAAAGCCGACCTTGTAATTGACTTTAAATGCTATATACGTATCAGATATTCCTAAAAGTGATTACTTTAGTGATAAATAAAAAATATATATAAATTCGTAAGTTCAATCTGAATAAAATTGTGGAAAAGTAAATTAAACAACCCTGGGAATTAAGATAGTAAAACCCAACTAACCTAAAAATTTCACTTTTAAATCAGACAGTTCAACCCCCCATCAACTTGTCAAACCATAATGTTTGTTATTGTTTCCCAGAAGCGCAACACAAATCAATTTGTTGGAAAATAGTGTGATTATAGAGAGATCACATAGTGATTGTGGATGCAAATGATTTACTTCAATTCTTACAAACTGTTGCAAAAAAACTAATTTAGATAACATTAAAAAAATGAATAAAAATGAAATAAAAAAATAACTTATTACTAACTCACTAAGCGGGTAAGTAACTTGTTTTAAGTCATACTTCTTGAATGGGAAAACATAACTATGCTAGTCATTGTTTCACCATAAGCATGGGCAAGAAATCAAGCAGTTCTTATACAACTGCATTTAAAGATCTATGTTTACAGCAGGAAAGAAAAAAAATTTTTTGCCTCAACAACAACGGATCTTATGTTATATTTCCTGTTTTCCCCACATTCACTGTTTTGTTTCATCATAGCCAGTAGACAAGGGTTCTGACCATTTTTTTGGGGACCCTCTTGTGATGTTGTTGGCTGGGATAAGGTGCTTTTACTGCTCCCTGTGCTGCTTGGAAGCTGCCAGAAGGAAGGAGAGCGATGAGAAGACTGCAGGAGGCAAGAGGCTGATGGAGATGGAGAGGTCTGCATTCTCATGAGACGCAGCTGTGCTTCAGATAGGCTTTCAGAGCGGAAACAGAGATAAAGATGGAGGGAAAAGATCAAGATAAACCAAGAGTTTAGGGTTGTTAGAGGAAGAGTGGATTAAAAGAGAAGAAAAAGAAGCCCTGTGGAGGAGATAAATCTGAGAATAAAAGAAAGAAATGTGCCTTTAAAACACTTTTAGAGCTCTCTTCTGTCTTCTGCTGTAATTGCCAGCAGCTCTCTTTGACATCAGCCCAGGGGTGTTAGATAACAGAGCTTTGTTTCCTGTTCTGTTCTGTTTTCCTTCCTTCTTCACTGCTCTGATAGACTCCTGAAAAGACCTTGGAACAATCGGCCAAGATGAGGAATACTACTACTTACACAGAATGACAGAATTTATTTTTCTTTTAAGATAAATGAGATTATAAAACCCACATAGTCAAGTAATAGAAAAATAAAACAATTGACATCTTATAGCTATCTTTTTTATTTTTGTTGCACATATGGACACCTCAATGTTCAATGTTAATGTTGCCTGTAATGATATTCAAGCAATATAATTTACAATTACCAAAATAATTCAGATTTTTGTGGGAGTGTTAGTGTTTCCTTCAATGTGTTTACAATTTTATTACATAAAAACCTAAATAGTTGCACATAATACAGAAAAAGGTTTGCTATGCATTTTTTTTATTGTTTAACCTGTTTAAATTTAAAGCAGTCAATTCATTTTGCTCCTGACTCTTAAAACAAGGGTTGATGCAAAAAGCGTCTTACTGAAGTTGGTTTACCCAAATGGGGTAACACTAGGGAGTATGGTATCCTTAATCTTTTCTCAGCTATATCGTAGAACAAATTTTCCTTATTTTCTAATAGGTAAAGCAGTTTAATCTCTCATTTTGCCTTTATTTATATGACTTATTCTGTATTTTCCAGGTTTTATTGTTCTAGACCAAAGTGCAAAAATACTTCAGGAAGCATCACACTGAGTCTGAGAATTTAATGAAATAATGGTAGCAGGTAGGAAACAGGTGTGGAGTCGTTAAGCCAAACCAAGGACCCAATTAACTTTGACAACTAAAAGCTTAGATGCTGTAGAAAACAGGTTCAAATATTTGGCAAAATGAGGAAAAAGGTAAACATAATCTATTACAGATGGGCAAAAAAGTAATTTGTCAGCCACTAATTGTGCAAGTTCTCCTACTTAGAAATATGAAATGGGTCTGTAATATTCATCATAGGTAAAGTACAGCTGGGAGATACAAAATGAGAAAAAAAAATATATGAAATAATTTTTTTTAGAATTTCATTTATATGTAGATTATGGTGGGAAAATAAGTATTTGGTCACCCACAAACAAGCAAGATGCCCAGTCCTTATGGCTGTACGTTAAGATATCACTAATCATGCGCTATATACCCAGAACCCAAACAATACATATAGATTCAGCTTTTGGTTCTTATGCTCCACTTATCTGGAATATCACAGAAAACAATAAAACCATTTCCCTAAAATATTGTTCACAATCCAGTCTAAATCTGTGATAATGAGAAATTATTTTCTGAGATAATCCATCCCACCTCACAGGTGTGCCATATAATGATGCTGTTTAGACTCCATGATTAGTGCACAGGTGTGCCTTAGAGTGCCCACAACAAAAGGCCACTTTGAAAGATGCAGTTTTGTTTTGTTCAATTCAGCTGAAACTGGCATATGTCTCCCCTATCCAGGCCCAAAAGCCACAGGCAATAGAAAGTTGAATGGGAGTCGGCTCCTTAAGTAAAACTGTGTGATTTATCATTTTTAAGTATCCCTGATTTTGATCTCTTTTTTTTTTTCATTTGATAGGTCGCTAATTTAAATTTCAAGCAATTATCTCAGCAATGGATTATATTTATGAGTCATTTATTTATTTAGATATTTTTACTTATGGTACTGGTACTCCATAGCGTGTAGAGATTTTTCAGAGAAACTGAGTAAAAATCGGTCATGGTTTTGGTTATGTTGTGCTTTACTTTGCTCTTTGTTTTCTAGTTTTATTGGTTTAATTCCTATTTTGTTGTAATTT
>NW_015151144.1:90442-96746 GCF_000732505.1 Cyprinodon variegatus
CTTGGAGACAAAGATATTGCTTATGGAGAGGACAGATTCTTTATAGCAATCCCAGGAGACAAGTAAGAATAATTTTAATTATTTTACCACAGGTCTAAACTTGTTAATTTAAATACTAAGGTTTTAGGCTCTTTAAAGAATGTAATCTACACTATGAACAATGGTTTCGTTTATCGTTAAGGTAAAAAACATGATGTTTCAATACTTAGAGTTTTTCATCTTTGCCTTAAATTCTGGTGTTGCAGTGGAAGAGCAGCTTAGAGGTCATCCTTAATATCCTGTCTGTTTCTGTGTTTTGTCTCCAGTTGAACCAGACCTTAGAAGCCACATTTACAGAGTGTTTTGTTGTATTCAAAAGGGATTTGGGTTCAGTTTTCATTTGTGTTTATTATGTGTTCAGCATTTTAGAGTTTTTTTACGTTGAGGATACATGGTCTTGATTACAGCGGTAAGCCCATCACACATAGTTTGTTTTCACACCTTAAAAGGCAATGATCGTTTCTATATTTCATTTATAAACAGACAAGTATCCTTTAAACCTAAGATGCTGACAAAGGTGACACTTTATTTAGAGGACATTAGACTGAACAGGTGCTGCAAGGAGACTGACAAAAAAGAGGAGGAAAGAAAAAATAGAGGACACATAGCAGCTGATGACACACAGGAGGAAAAAACGAAGACAATTATGTTGGCAAGCTGCCAGCGACCATAACCATATAAAACTCACAGCAGCAGGGATTAAGAACATTTTCAGTTTATACAATGTGTGTGTTTAAGACAGGCAAAAAACACGAGAGACTAATTAAAACATACTAAGATATTAAGGCAAGATAAGTGGACAGGGAATATGAGATTTTAAAATTATATTATAATAAAGGTTCCCATAATGATACAAAAGCTAAATCCAAATAATCAAACTCTGGTGTACTGTGCTCACTGGATAACAATGCTGTAATGAATGTTCGATTGATGTGTTAAAATGGTGTTTGGTGAAAGATGATATAAATCCCTTTGTTATTATACCTCTACTTGCCCAGGTTAGGGATACTGGGACTATTACTGGTGCAGTGTATGGAGAAAGAAGCTTTTTAAAGAGAGCTTGGTGGACTAAGAGAAATACAAGCAGGTTTTCTCCTGTTTGCTCGTCACCTGTATGATAGGCTATGAACAAACATGCTTGTAGAATTATGTGTATATAATTTCAAATGTATGTGTAACTTCATTTCAATCTGAAAAACTCACACAAAGAGAAAAGACAATTAGAAGAAATGTATTGAGGCAATTACTTTGTCTTTGGCGCGCAGACCTTGGCAGGAAACATAGTACTGAATTTTGATAGATATGCATGAACAGGAGTAAAGAACAGGGCTATTTCCCGCCCCCAGGCCTGAAACTGGTGGTGGAGTGGAGATAGATGAAGTTGGTCAGTCTGTAGACTGCTGGTTAGCGAGACGGTATACCAAGCTTTATTGGGAGATTCAGCGGACTGCTTGAGCTGATTCTAGAGCTTCACTCAGGGACCTGGAAGATGGAAGTCCAGTTTAGAGAACACAGGTTGAGAGAACCTGTCCATGATGAGCAAGCATGAAGCAACAGTGGAGAGGAAAAACTCCCCATAGGGAAGAAACCTCTGGTAGAACCAGGCTCAACATGGCGGTCTTCTGCCGGACCAGTTGAAATGAGACGTGGAATGGAGTAAGAGTCCGGGAGGAACGACACTCTGATGCAGTTTTAGCTACAATGGTGGAGGAGGGGATGGAGGTAGGCTGAAATGGGGTCATCTAACTGAAGTCACACAGCACCGCCTACGCACTAGGTAGCAGACAAGTTGTGGATCGGAGGACTTTTAAGGTGAACTTTGGATGTTTCGTGGAGGTGTGGTTCAAAGCTGATTGGCTGTGTCGTAGGCGAATGAAGGTGAGTATCAATTTCTTCGGTTGAACTTCCGCCTATAGGCTCCATTTTTTACATAATTCATTTTATCTAAAGTGCAACTTTTAAATGAAATTGACACAGGAAAAAAGGCGAAATAATGGGATTTGTTTAATGAAACATTTGCTAAAAGTTAAAGATAGAATGCTCAACATGCATTTGTATCCTAAGAAATTTACCCTAAAATGAATTTGTATTTATTTACTGGAAGAATGTTTTATCATTCATCTTTTCATTCCTCTGGTTTCCTTCTCAACTATCTACAACCTCAAGCTCTCTCCTATAGTGTAAACTTTGAAAAAGTTAATGAATTCCATCCTGAATCACCTCTACCATCATCTCTCTTTGTTTTAATAAATCCTAATTGGGCCTCTCATTAACAGTGTAGCATTCTTCAGCTGTTAATGATGTGGAACTTTTTAATTTGGCCACAGGCTGGACAAAGAAGTCGGTGCGTTGTTCATATTGAATTAGGGAGATGTAAGCAGAGCTGAGGAGGATATGGCTTTTCCCTGCTCTCTAGGGGTGTTTGCAACCAAGCCACGCATTACATGAGTATATAAGCCATGTATTTTGCACCTTTTACCTTTGTGATAGTACGTCTCTTCAAAATACTAAAAATCTCTATATTTCCTGACAGTTAAAATATATCAGCTATTTCTGTTGCATGGCTTTGCAACCTTAGGAATTTTAAGATTTGTGTGGCAGTGTGGGAGTATGACATGTCAAATACTTAAGAAAACCACCACTTTTTAAAACCAATTAATTGGCTAAAATTAAAAGATTGGGTAAAAAAATGTCCTTCTGTAATGTTGTCTGAAGTATTGCTGGAGCCATGCTGTCACAGGTTCAAACTACAATTAAGCTGTCCTTCACAGACTCCTTTCTGTGTAAACACTGTCCGTAGGGTGCTAATTGCGAAAGTTTGCTCATTTTCTGTGTTATAATAGTTTTACTTTTTAAATATTTTGTAAATTTTGATATTTCTTTTCAATTAAATAATCTGCTTAAAAAACTTTGGAGATGCATTTCCACCTCCCTAACAGCCATCTGTTATTGTAACAAAATAGAACATAGTTTTTCCTTAAGCCTTGTTAAACTTTCAAACTTAGAAAAAAAACATTTAATAGTTACTCTCAATGTCATGTCACCGGTGTACGTGATATGTAACAACCATAAAAACATTTAAAAATCCACCATCCCCCTTCACTTTTTTTTCTTTCTTTTTTTTTTTTTTTTTTTTTACAACTAGACTACTGATAATAACTACATTAAATGCCTACCTGGGGGGTAGAACTGTCATATTATTCTGTATATACTCGCCAGGGAACCAGTTATCGGCCCATTCCTGAACTGGATCTTCCTCTCCAATGTTAAAAGAAAACCATCATATACTATTTTCATATCAAAGGTTAGTTTCAGTTGGAAGTAAATTTTTTACTTTTTTAATTAATGTCTAATTAATGTTTTAGAGAGACCAAGAAAGAACCAATACTTAAATCTTGTAGAGAATCGATCAAAACATTAGTGTCATGGCATATAGTGCAGGAGACAACACAAGTTAAACTTTGAACACAACCAAATTTCATCATTAAAGAAAGATAATCAGAATACTAGTAAAAACACACAGAGTTCATCCACATAAGAAGGATTTATTTTGCTTTAATGCTCGTAAACGTTTTCCCATTTATCATCCTTGAGTTCCTTTCTCATAAAAAATGAGAAAGGAACTTAAACCAAATGATGTTGAATCTGTTATAGTGGGAAGTTATATGGATGGATTAATTTATAGGCATCATTTTAAGAGGGGGAATTTAGAACTGTTTTTTCTACTAATTTATTATACCGAACTTAGAAAACAAAATTCTAGATCTTTAGTTTGAGCTTATACTACTTCATCTCTGAATTATATGTTTTTCTAAGATAGTTAACGTATTTATCGTAGCCTTTTCTTTTTAGGGCTTTCAGCAAAGAAAATTGCACAAATTGCCAAGGCAGCGTGTTTCACTCTATTAAGCGTCATATTTAACAGGAGGCATCGACACTTCTGTCTTTTTCCTCTTCTACTCGTTTGGGTTCCGAATAGACGAGTCCAAGTAGCGCCATCTCTCTGCGAAGCTGAGTCCAACGTGGTTTTTAGATGTGCAGTGTGAGCAGGTAGATTGCATCAGAGCGTCGGGTCGCACAGTCTGAGAACGGAAGCATCGTGAGCTGTGAACTGTAGCTGCGTGCAACCATTGAAAAAAATTGTACAGTTTATGCCCGGCTTAACTGGCCTACCTGGTAGATGTTGATACAATCCTGTTGGGTTTTTTTTGTTTATCAAAGAGGTTGATCAACTAAAATTTTTTTTTTTTTAATTATTGCACTTTTATGTAAAAAAAAAACATCGGCATTCATGACCTTGTAAAGTTCAATACTACAGGGCAATGCTTTCATATTAAAAATAAAATCCTTTAAGCTGTCATAAAAAGGAAGAAATGGTACAGTTTTTATTAATTACTTTTTTGTGTGATACTTACATAAGATGTTTAGTTAAAAAAACATTTCTTTTTTTTAAAGAAAAGAAATTACCAGAGACACTGTAAACCCATCTTAATATGTCTTCCTGACCCTTTTCTTTATCTACATTAACAATCCATCTTTGTCAAAAACCATGTTCCGCTTTGAAATTTGCTCACCAACAGAAGTTAATCAATCAAAGCTTTTAACTGATAGAAATGCATACCCTTTATTTGACATATGCTCCCTCCATTCCCGTGATTAGAAAAAATGAACATCCTCAAAGTTGAGATAAATGATGTTTCTCTGTCTTCCAGGCCTTACCGGAACAAAATCCCCTGTTCACCTCATTCAGCCTACAGTATCATCTCATGCAATGTTGAGAGATTCCTCTGCTTAAGGCTGATGTCTCTTTAAGAGTCGCACATATCGCTATGAGAATCCTTTAATAAATTGGCTGCCCTGTCCTGTCAGCTGTAATGACATTTAAAATGACCATCCAAGCATGCGTGTGCATGTGTAGATGTGCATGGACGTCTGCTGTGCTTTGGGGAAACAGCCTTTGTTTTCAAATATTTATCACCCATCAGTCTATCCCCACATCTGGGAGCATATTTCTAGTAGTTCCTGACCTTTCAGGCTGGTAAAGATACCAAGAGCTCATTCTTGTCCTGACTGGTGTATGGAGAGTGAGAGTATTGTATCTTCTTCCTTTTATTGTTACTTGACATTTAGGTGTTCCAGTCTTTGGGGGGCAAGTCATCACCGGCTTCAATGTTTGATGCTTGAGTAAATGGAGAATTTTTTTCCCCCTTTAGAAGTTTAATCACAAAAAAACTGTTAAAGCAACAAATTTTGTTTTGTTAAAAGAGAAAAAGCAACATTTTTGCGAGTGGAACATACAGATAAAACATGTCTGATGAATAACACAGTTTTGTCTAATGTGATCTAATAGTGCTTGGTACAAAAGCATGCTTATATACATCACTTTCTCAAATGACTTTACAGGGAGGCAAGAAATAAAACACCACAGCAAGATGCTTAACAAAAAATAATTGAAAGATTTAAAACGAAACACAAAAGAAAAGTGAACAAAGAAATTACAAACACTGAAACATTAAGAAATGCCTGGAAGTGTCTTCAGCTGCTTTTGAAATAAAAAAGGGTTTTCTTTGCAGAGACAAAAGTGAGGAAACTATCATGATGGGTTTCAGATATTTTGCCCACATGCAGAAACAACTCAGAGGCGGATGAAAAGTTTAACAGTTTCTTGAAATGTGAGACTCAGAGAGACAAAAACCAAAGATTCACAGCTTGGGGAATATCCAGCGGTCAGGTGAACTGGAACCGGAAAACATGTAGATGACTTGTTGCTCCTTGGTTCCTGTTTGTGGGGACTGTACAGATAGGAGATACGGCTGGAGGGGGGGGGGACAGGCAGACTAGTAGTGGACTGCAAACTGAAGCAGTGAATGATTTCCTTAATCTCAGAGAGACTATTAATTCCTTCCAAGGCTTGAAGGACCAGGCTTATCCAGTAGATCAGGAAATTATCCCAATACTGGCAAACACTCTGGTGTCGAGGTGGTGACAGTCCGCTGCTCATATACTCCTCAGGTAATGACCAAACGAGCCGCAGGTGTGGGTGATAAAGCAGAAGAGGCCCTCCAGGCCAACAGTGGAAAAGGGCACCATCTACTGGATGGGTGGAGACAGTAAAAGAAAAACACAAAAACATTTCCCACAAACAGAAACCCTAACAGAAACGTTTTAGCAGATAACCACTTTACCATGTAGGGCTGGAAAGTTCTAATTTTTTTTGCTGAATTATGTTGGCAGGGAATCAGTGCACTGAAGTGACCTCTGACGT
>NW_015151144.1:99195-99923 GCF_000732505.1 Cyprinodon variegatus
CTAGTTAAGGGTCTTGCTCAGAGAGCCAGAGTGCCAGCTGTGGGGATTGAAATGGGTACTTGCAACCTTCTCAAAGCACAAGCCCACTGCTCTAACCACTAGCTAATAAGGGGAGATTGGACATACAATATTGAGTGATTTAGCAGATAATAATGGAAGTCCTGTTAGCCAAAGTCAGGAATGTCTGACGGACGAGTCTTGAATTGGTAAAAAAAAAAAAGCTAGCAGAGAATTATGATCCTGCACTACAACAAGATAACTTTTTGTCAAGTAGCGCTGTTTTACTATCCATTTAACACTAGAAGTCCCAGAAAATTTCAGTTTTCCTGCAAGCCCCCCTCCCCTCTTCAAGTTTGTGTATTCACTCTACCTTCCTAAATGTCTCTATTGTAATGCAAATAGCCTGTGATATGACCAGCCCTTCTACATGAGACTGGATGAAGGCTGAAACAAACTGGCATCAGAACCAGAGCATGCTCCAAACACTTTTCATTACCTTCCCCTGCAACTTCAGACCTTTTTGCAGGAATAACTTGGTAATTCATATCTAAATCTTTTATTTAGGCAAACCTATTGAACAACCAGATATCATACGGGTCCTAGTTCCTGAGCTGAGAACAGGTCATAACCATGCTTTTCCAACAAGGCAAGGCAGAGCCTATTTATATTGTCCATTCACCAACCCACTCATTTTTATTGCAAAGCTCACTATGTGAAAGAAAGGTAGA
>NW_015151144.1:102110-112352 GCF_000732505.1 Cyprinodon variegatus
CTTCGTTGGTCCAAGGGAATGCACAGGGTCAGATCCGTGAGAGCAGAGAGAGGCAGAATGATCAAGGGGACAAACCAGAGTTTTCAAAGTACAAACTTTACACATAAACAGATGCTTGTTTGTCCTTACAGTTGGGTTTGTGCAGGTGTGGTCTCCTTTCCATGTAGAAACATTCAACTGTGTTGTGCAGTAGAAACTCAACTGAGCAAACAGCAATCACAAAATAGGGAGGAGCTGACAGGTGTGTTGAATACTGAATCAGACAAGCTCTAGAGTGAGGCATCATGACAATGAAGGGTAGAATCAAGCTTAGATCATGGTCAAACAATCAACTTTGCACACATATGGTATAAATTATTTATAACATATTTAAGTTAAAAACTCTTGACTAAACTGGTGAAACTGAGTTACAATACACACAAGAAATTGGTGGAAAATCATTATTAATAAAATTATGCAATAATATCTGTTTGGTATGGATTTTACCTTTAAGAACCAAAGTTTATCTTAAGAGAGTGTTTGGAGTGAGATTGAATTAGTTTTAACCAATTAAGAACGTCTGGAATGTGTTCAAGACAATTCACAGTGGGAATCCAGGGAGAAAACATTTAGTAAAATTATATTTTCTTAAATTGCATGCCAAATTAGAAATCAATAACCTTTTGGTTAATAAAATTTTAACCTTATGCTATTGTTCCCTATGGAATTGTTGCGGTAAGGCCCACGCTTTGTTTGGCTTGGCCTATAAAACAATTGAGAAAGTAACTAGCAGGTCAAAGTGAACCATCTCCATCTGGCTTTGCACTGCTCATTAATTTTGATGTTCGGCTGATCAGGTCCAAACGGTTTCATCTCCAGCTTCTCTTGGTAAGTTTGCTTTCCTCCCGCAACTCGGCCTGTCAATCACCCGCACAACAACTGTGACGACAGTTCCTGTCACCTCAGGGCGTAGCTTTGGTGTGCCTAGAGCTCTCCTCCTATACATCTGTATGGCAGAGGAGCTACTGCACAAGTACAACTTTTAACGACAGTCAATGGGAAAAATGTTTGCGACCTAGGGTGGAAATACATCACCAATCCGACAAAAAATGGAATGACGCTTCACTTGTCATTGAAGATTAAGTAGTTACTTTGTCACGGTTTTGCTGCGGTTTTGAGAACCCAAATGCAGTGATCAGCAGGAGGAGGCAAATGTGAGTCTTGAAGGTTTAATATGTTAACTTAGGCAAAAATCCAAAAAAAAGGAAGAAAAAAACAAGGAACCAAAAACCAGAATACTTCAGGGGAAAACTCACGTGGGGAGCCAGGAAGAGACAAGGAACCAGCACCGAGGAACTGCACAGGGAGAGTATGTATAGAAGACAGAACAAAGACTGGACTAATGAGCTGACAAGGAACAGGTGTGGATGCAAGCATCTAGAAGGAAGCCAAGGGGAAAGGAAACAAACACAAGGGCAGAACCCTGACATATCTTGCAAATCTAAAAAAATATATCAATATATTTCAAAATATTAGAATTTTATAATTCAATTTTAATTTTTTTTTTTTTTTTTTATGTCTTAAATAAAACAATGGGCTGGTAAGGCGGTGCCCTAGCACCCTCTATTTGCCAGCCCCACTGGTTAGGACGTTTCTATCTGCATACATTTGGTGTTTAAATGCAGTCCACCCTTGGACACCAAAATGGCTTGAAGGGCCATCTACTGAACTGCTGTGACTTCCCTGATGCATCAAAGATACCTGGATGACTCTTGGTTAATTAATTATATAAAACCTTTTAGCTATGTCATCGCATTGCTGTTTAATGGGTCTCTGTTCTCGGATGGTGAGCTCTATGAAGTACTCTCAAATTCTGCCTACAGAGGTGAAGGGGTATGCTGATAGAGAGATTGTGGCTGAAATAACTTAAAATGGAACTTCAATTCTTTTGGTGCATGAATAATAACATTTAACTGAATAAATATATCTGTGATGCATCATTTCAACTCTTAATTGATAAACTAATAGGCTGCTATGTGATATATCCATGTTTTAATGTATCTATCTCATCATTATTGACACATTTGAAAGCCAAGAAAAGTAAGACATTTTAACTTCATCCTTATACCATGACTTTAAAGGGCGTGGATCTATTTTGGTTTTTGACTTAACTGTAACTTTACTATAAAGTTTGAGATGTTATGTTATATCTCTGCTCATTCAAACAATCCACGAGAAATCATGCATAATAATGTGTGCGTAGGTTTAAAAAAGTTTGCATCTGGCATTAACATCCATGTGGGTTGATCAGATCCATTTGGCAAAGGTGGGCAGCAGGGGTTAAATATTTTGGATTCAACAGCTGCCATTTAAAGTTTCTTATTCCCCGCTGATGTTTTAAATTTCCCCCGACCTTTACAAAATTACTCTCAAATGGAAGAGTTATTCATTCTCATGTTTGCGTTCTTGCTTCTGCCTCAAAATTATCATTTGACCTTCAGCGCTTTCCTGATTTTCTCACAGCAGCTCAGGGGGGATACTGACACTGACATGCACAAAATGTAGATTTGAAAACAAATGTAAACGTACAGTACACAGTGCCTTGCAAAAGTACCCCACCATCCCTTGTATTTTTACCTACTTTGTTACATTCCAACTTGAAATGCTTTTCTTTTTTTGATGGGTTTACACAAAATGCTGTAGCTCATGAGGAAAAATAATAAATCACAAGAAATCTGGTGAAACCAATTCAAGAGTCACACAATTGGTAAAAAGGGAAGTCCAATTCTGTGCAACCTTGGTCACACTTTCTGTTAGTACAAACACAGTTTTTCTGGAAGCCCAATGAGACAGCAACATCCATCCGTCCGTCCGTCCGTCCGTCCGTCCGTCCATCCATCCATCCATCCATCCATCCATCCATCCATCCATTTTCTATAGGCTTTATCCCGGCTGGGCTCCTGAGGGGTGCTGGTACTTATCTCTAGCTGTCAATGGTCAAGAGGCAGGCTACACCCTGGACAGATCGGCTCCGACATAGTTAAGCAAAATGCATTATATCATGTAGACCAAGAATCTCTCCATACAAGTCAGAGACAAATTTGTTGAGATGTAAAAGTTAGGATGTGGTAATAAAACATTATCAAAGTCTTTAAAGTTGCCCTGGAGCAGGTGGAAATTAATTGTATTCAAATATAAATGAGATAATACAACAACAAACCTGGGAAGATACAGTGGCCAACCAAAACGTACAGACAGCACAAGGAGGAAATAAATCAGAGAGCACAGGAACCAAAGGTGACCCTGCGTAAGTTTTAAAGTTCTAGAGCAGAGACTATAGAGATTGAACAAAGGCCCACAATGGGGCTTACATTCCATAGAACTGGGCAAAGAGTGTCTAGAAAAAGCAATTACCTTCAGAAATATGAAAAAGCATTTTCAGTTAGACAAAAGGCATGTTTTCAGCTTCCCAATCCACCTCAGTGGTATGTCTGGCACACACCTTACTGTCAGGCAAATGGACCCAGAATTAAAGCAGACAGAACAGGTTAGTTTAAAGATACAGAACAGTTTATTGACAGCTCTGGATAACCGTGACTCATCATTCTCTCTAGAGACAGACACTCAGGTTAGTGATCACTAGGATCAGATGGGGAACAATAACAAGCATAGGAATCACTAACCTGGTTTCAGTTCAGTCCTTGTCCAGATGACGGAGAGGGAACCAACCAGATGACTTCTCCACAACGTGTGCCGGGATCCACCCAGAGAGTTCCAGGAGCGAGGCAGAGCAGCCTGTATGGCGGAAGCCAGCAAAAGGAGAAGAGCAGAGGAGTCCGGAGGCTGAGTCCAAAGCAGAAAGGTCTGCACTGTCTGACCTTCAAAACCAGAAGGTCAGAGAGTCGCAGAGGTACCAATAGGATACTCCAAGCAGGGAGCAGGGGACAAATCCAAGGTCGCTAACAGAACTGATTTGAAACAGCAGTCGGAACAAAGGGAACAGGCAGAAAGAGACTGGAACAGGGCCAGGCCAACATTCAGGAATCCAAATGCAGAAACAGGTCAGCATTAGACAGTCAAAAACACAACAAGGTAGGCTAGATACTTCTTACACTAGGCCTCGAAAAATCTGTCTCTGATGGCTGGAAAACAGGCAGCATAAATAGGAGCTGGAACAGTTGGATCAGGTGAGTGGTAATGAGCAACCGGGCAGAGCTAGACAGGTAAATGGAATGAGTAAATAAGCCAGCTATTAGCACCAAGATCTTGACACTTCTACATTCCAAACCATACCTACTCTGAAACATAATTGTGGCAGCATAATGCAGCTGGGTTGATTTTTTTTTTTTTTTTTTTTTTTTTTTTTTTTTTTTTAGCTGCAGGAAAATAACTAGTCTGAGTCAGAAAAATATGGATTATACTAAAAAAAGGGATGTTCTTGAGCAAAAGCTGTCAGTGCCTGTGATCTGAGACTGAGATGGAGGTTCACTGTCCAGCAGGACAAAGTATCCAATCCAATCCACTTTATTTATATAGCACGGTTTAAATAAACACAAGGTTTCCAAAGTGCTGCACAAAAAGATAAAATAACTAAAATAAATAAAAGTAATAAAATAAAATAAAAGCACTGCCCGCACAGGATAAAAATATACATGTGTATACATAAAATCAACATGTAAGTAAGAAGTATGTTCTAAGAAACATTGAAGAGTTTTAAAATGAAAGCTTTAAATTGGCTGGAATAGTCCAGGCAAAGTAAGATGAGACTCTTGAAGATAGTTATTCACAAGCTAAAACCCTTCGAAATGAAGGAGGTGGAGTAGTTTTGCCATGAGGTATAAATATATATAATATAAACACATGTTTTATAACTAGATAGGACGCCTTTGGAAATCAGTTGGACTTTGGCATGTGTAGCCTGTGGTTGTTCAAACTTTAAATATGAACAGATGCTTGTCTATCCTTACAGTTGGGTTTGTGCAGGTGTGGTCTCCTTCCCACGTAGAAACATTCAACTGTTGTACGGTGGAGAGTCGACTGAGCAAGCAGCAATCACAAACTAGCAGATCAAGCCGGATTATCTCCCTCGCTGTTTAAATCCGCAGCAATCGTTAAACAAACACAGATGATGAGAACCAGCTTATGATTTAGAAACGGATCAGGAGGTTCTGCACATAGACTGAGCTTTCTAACTGGAGCTTAAACACCAGAAATCCTTCAGGAAACAGACGACTGGTCAAAATACGCCTCTAAGTCTGCCTTGAATACAAAGCATGACCTGCACATCCGCAGAAGTTTGGTTCTGTGTTTGCTTAAAATCTAGTCTAGCTTTTATGTGGATTATGTGCATTGAAATAACATAAAACCCTTTTTAATTTGTTCAAAAACATCATTAAAATGTCTAATGAGTCTAATTTACTCAATTTAATGTTCTCTTAATTAAAGGATCCTTCATTTAGGTTTGCATCACTGCTAATGACTCCACTGTTGGAAAACTTTTAAAACCCAATTCTAATAATTGTTTATCTAAAATAAATAATATTGGTTTTAAATTGGAAAGTGAGGTTTATAAAAAGATTGTGTACATTAAGAATTTGTAACTTCACCTTTAAAAGCATATTTTAATTAATTATTTATTATTGTTAAAGTGTGGCACTTTTATTCTATAATTCTATTGCAATAACATTTATAGTTTTATCTTGTTTTGAAAATTTGATAATCAGCATTTCTGCATGTCTTTTTTTTTTATTTTTACCCTTTCTTTCCAGATATGTACATCCCAGCACATCCTTGACTCTGATAGTGAGTGAATAGCAAGCACCTCTGGAACAGTTGAATTCCTCTGTGAACACACGTACATGTTCCCAAAGACGGATGAATGCAGGCAGCAGACACACATCTACCCAGCAACTGTCTGGGACAGAACCAACCCCCTACCACCCCCCAGACCCACCCCCCATTTTTGCTCTTCCTGTAATATCCTTTGAGCCTGTTGTATCTGCACCCACTGGAATCATGCAATAACAGCCTGTCAAGGCTTTTTTGTGCCAAGAAACATTTGCATATTCAAATGTGTTGATGAGTGAATCCTGGCTGATTTTCTAATGTGCATATTCACATGGTGGATTTGTGTTCATGCTTTGCGCTGTTAATGAACGCATCAGACATGTATTCTTTGCCACTTCTCGTTCTGCCAGATCCTCACAGTAAAACAGGAGTTTGCCTGTGATATCCACCTGCACACTTATTATGTTTCTGCATGTGTGTGAATTCCCTCATACCTATTCACAGCCACATTTTTGATTTATAGCCCGTTTATTCCCCACCAAGCAACACAATCTGCCTACAAATAAAAGATAATGGCAGGAAAGTAAACACTGAGCGCACCGAGACCCATCCAGCCCTGCAACTTTATAACATCAAACACGCAGATGTAGAGATTTCCTTGGAGCGCGTCTGGGATCAGTTCAGACCGACACATTTTTATGCTTTTTCAACAGTTTAAGGATTTCGATCAAATATAGCATGAATACTATAAATCAAACTAACGTTTTCAATTTCATCAGAAAAGCTGTTCCCTCTCTTGTTATTTATTTGATTATATGCAAGATAACAGCCCAGGCAGATCAGGAGATGGGGGTTGAGTTCGGCAGCTGATCATCAGACAATGTTTCTGTAATCAACCTATGGAACAGTGGACCTGTTGTACTGTATTTAGCAGACCATTTATTCCTTAATGTATGAGAATACATGTCATCCAGAAAATGTTGCTTTAAAAAGGTCACATTGTTAACCTGGATCAGGCAAAAAGCTAAAAACTACAAAAATCTCCAATGATGTTGGAGATAGCTAATAATGACACATTTCATTAAGAACTGCTCAGATTAAACATATAGAATAAAGATAATGAAAAGAGTGTGATAAACAGGGACAACATGCACAGGGATATGGAACACAGCAGCAAAATCTGATTAGACAGTGAAAACTGGGAGATATAAATAGAATGAAAAGAAGAGTGAGTTTCATTAAACAAATGTATGACATAAGAAGCTGAAGGTAATTGAGGCTGGCTGACACAATAGGGCAGACATGATACGAAGCAGAAAATATAAGTTAAATTTAAGAAAGCATAAAACCCACAACTTTCTTTGAGCAGAACATTGGTGATCTTAGCTGCTAAGTGCAAACTCCCAGAGCTAACACACTGTTAGAATAGAATAGAAAAATAGAAACAGAACAATAGAAAATTGCAGTTAACAGCAGGATGTAAACAACTTATTGAGCTAGCTGGGACTAGTTATGATTAAAAAGTCGAAACACTTCTAGAAGAAAAGATCTTCGATAACGCCTGACGGTGCACGTAGTTTGCAGCATTCATGCATGGAATGGGAGACATTACTTAGCAGTGGCTGTCTTTGCTACAACCCTATGTCTGCAACAACCTGCGTGCTTTCATCATCATCATAAAACAGATGAGCTCATTGCTGATGCTCCACTACAACACATAACATAGCTAACCACTGTAGAGTCAAAAAGCTCCTAAGAAGCATCCACTGCACTCCACAAGGATCTCAGTCTTGTCAGCAGTAGAGGTGATTCTGATCATTCTTGTAGGGAGCATTAGTGTTGTTTATCCACTCTGGTGTACAGTTCAAATGGACACCAAGAAGATTATGCTAAATCGTTGCCTTTTCTTACACTGTGTGCAGAATTATTAGGCAAGTTGTATTTCTGAGGATTATTTCTATTATTGGGCCACAATTGTGTTCTCAAGTTTTCACTTTAGGATCTAGTTTCCTATTCAAACTTACATTCACTTGCAACTTACCAATGCTTCAATCATAGCAACCACAGAAAGCAGACCTATTTTTTACAAGGCTTAGCCTACAACTTGGGCTACATTATGTCATGATCATGATTTCTCATTTCACACACCTGCTTAGCTATGGCCAGTTGTCATTACCTGCTCATCTGATTGACCTGTATGAGTCCCTATTTAACCAGCCTTCAGACCAGTAATCAGCGCCAGATTATTTTTTAAGCCATTGGTGAGAATTATTCAAGCATTTCTGAGTTCTGATTACCTGAAATTACCTCTGTATGCCTGAACTGTCTTCTGACTCCTGCCAGATCTCTGTCCGACCTGGAACTGTTACTCGACTCTGTTTTGTATTCTCCCTCGGCATCTCACCGAATCTCTGACCTCCTGGCTCTGATAACTGCGCATGTCACCGACGCCTTTAGCTTCGTCCTCTAGATTATCCTGGATCAGAGTCTACTCAGCTCTGACTCCCTGCCTGTCCTCAACCTCCGATACATCAGCGTCTGGGAATCTCTATACAGCAACCACTGCGTCGCGCTGTCAGTCGATTGGCTAGAACCAGCCTCATCCTGGGCTCGGACTGAACTGTAAGACCAGGTCAGTAACTCACACATTTGTTGGCTTCCACCTCCAGAAAGACGTGGTCACCAACATGAAGTGGTCTCCTGCAGAGGTTCCTGCCTTAGACGGCAACGCTGTTCACTTTGGTTCAGTTCCCAATAAACATTCTGAAATTTCTTTTTGTCCTCCTCGAATACCGGAACCTACTGTTCGGAGCTTGACACATTACACACACACATATATATATTTATATATATATATATATATATATATATATATATATATACATATATATATATATATTTTATTAGATAATTTTTTGTAATCTAGATTAATCTCACTGTAATCTTGGATATAATCTAGATTAATCTAGAGTAATTCCAAAATTACAGTGAGATTAATCTAGAGTTAAAAAAAAATCTATGCCCACCACTAAAAATCCAGACCACAACTGTTTTCAGTAATGCTGAGAGAAAAGAGTTCTTCAACAGATTTTGCCTCTGGCCCCAAGACTGGGCTGCAGCTGTGAGAGGAAGAAAAACATGCATGGATTATGTAACAACCTTTAGCCATCTTGCCCTCAATGCATTTTCTGTTATGTTGCTTATCCACCTGTTGCTTCAATCATTAAATAACACATTAAAGAAAATAAGCAGCTTTAACGATATGCTAATGAGCTAGCTCCATATAAAACACACAAATCATGAGCTGAAGATTGCTGTGATTGATGTGAGCCCCTGTAGCAACAGTGTGCTAACATCTCTACATCGTCGTGACCTTATATGAACTCATCTTTAAGTATAAGCACATACATATCTATTTGATGCTAAAGTTGAAAGCAACAAAACTCTCTAATAGTCTCCAAGCGTCTCTAAGTGGTGGGTCATCACACAGTAATGGGAATTGCAATACTTTCATTAGCAGTTGTGTGCACTCGCCACTAAATATACACGTACGCACACACCCACAGAAACTAATGCTTAGTCATGCCAGAGAACATCACAGCTTCCAGGAAATCTATAATCATTACTCTGCTTTAACCATAAACATTAAGTCTTTAGATAAGAGGTTTTTCATATAAATCTTAGTCTTTTACCTTTTTTTAATATGCAATTAATTTTTTTACAAAGAAAAAAAGTAAACAGACTGTACAGAGATAAGATATTAGAAGGACTCCTAATTGGAACGTGCAATGTGACTCATAGCTGCTTAGAAGTATTGACTGGAGCTAAAGGCACACAGTTTAAGTCATCATTAGCACAGCCTTCAATAGTCACTGGCAGTAAATGAAAGGCTCATTTGTGGGAAAGCAAGCATGTGTGTGTTCAGAGTGCCTTTCAGAAACCAAAGACGACCAGATCCGTATGTGAAAACTGGTACACAATTTAATTTAAGTACTTTTTTTTAGAATGATAAATATAGGCGTTTGACCCAGGGAGGCTGTGTGGCAATGCATGATGGGGTTTTTTTGTTTTTTTTTGTTTTTTTGTGCTTCCTGCTTGATTTTAAAGCAATCTTCTCCTTCTAAGTAATCCAATTGTAATTAATATCTATTAGTAAATTTAAAAATTGTTTAGATTTTGCTGTAATTTTAATGATTAAAAAACTTTTAGCTGTTAAATTCAAATCATAAGGGTTTATGCTAAATCAGCCTTTAAATCCATTAAATCTCTTAAACAGAGCTTTTAATAAGACATTACATTTCATAATCAGGTGTGTTTTCAAATACACTTGGTGTAGCCAATCAAACCTAGCCTGACGTAGTCCGACTCAATTCTAGTCAGAATATGAGTCTGATACTGCTCCATAGAGCTGTGATTATGGGGTGTGTTTCGAACGAACCAGGAAAAAAAATGCCTCTGCACTCAATTGGATAGACC
>NW_015151144.1:112652-120557 GCF_000732505.1 Cyprinodon variegatus
AACTTCCCGACCTCAAACTTTGTGGGCGGGACTAAGTTCGGAATGGCACCCAGGCTAAATCAAACCCAGAGATCCTCAGATTTTATCACAGCTTTTTCACCACAAAAATATGGTTGCCCAGGAAGTCCTGGAATTTAACTAACCAAATATTATAATCAATATACACCAACTGGTGAGATCTAAAAATGGCAGATGCCTCCATGACACCCAATAGTATTAGTGACTTAGAGGCCTTCCCCATGGGCGGTGGGCTAAGGGCCATAAACAACACTACCAGAAGCTGGTATCTGGATATGAATCAAGTTTACAGCAAGACAGATCCTTACAGAGCAACAAATGATTTCATAAAGCGATAAAATAAAACTGAGATTAAACTAGACATTTGGAGAACCTGACTGGACACCAGTTATGTTGAGCAGTTTAAATTGTTCTTGCTGTAATTGTTGAAGAGTTGATGATTTAGGAGGTATTGCATCATTAATGGTAAAACCAGAAACTCCCCCTCCCAATGACTTTAAGTCAATTTGCTGTCAAAGATGATCATTAATGTTACACCATCTGGTCTCCATTAGTACGCTTATTTAAAATGTGTTTTTAAAATACACCTCATATCTATCACTATAGTCATAACTCTGATTTACAAAGTTTTTCAGTTTATTGTAACAATGACAAATTAAAAAATCCCAACTTTAGGAACCCAACGGTTAGATAACTGTTTGACAGCCAACTCTTGAAAGAAGATTGTCAATGTTGAACAATTTGCACTTGTTCATGTTAAGATTAGAAGATAACATAGAAGGAGGATGTAAAAGCTGTGGTAATAATTGGCTTATGTCTCTCTGGATGTTGTAAATGTGATGCACCGTATTGGATTACACACTCATGTCAAACTGATCAATAGCAATGTGGATTATCATGGAAGACCTTGGCTTGTATTGATTTTAGCAGGTTTCACTAAGAATACATTATTAAGATGGAAGCAACACCTCTAAGAACTTTATTGTATCATAAAATACAGTTTTGTAGGTTGTTAAACATGGCCCAGTTGATGTTTTAAACCTTGTTTTTTTTTCTTTGCTTACGCTTCACCATGCCTTCAGCTTATACAAATGAGGAATATATTAGATGGGTTTTTTTTTGTTTGATTACTTCATAAAACATTAGATACCTCAAGGCAATAGTAGATTATGAATCAACTCTGTGCTGCTACAGTTGGTATTGGTTGTAGAAATGTGTTTATGATGTCGCTCTGTGGTGCCTTAAACTTCCACAATGACTCTAGTTTATAGTAAGAGTTGGTTAAATCAGTCGTACTCTGTCACCTCGTGCTTAATCAGGTTGATTAAGTCAACGATAAAATCGTTTGCGTTTGAAAGACAGGCAATTGTCTTGATTGAATGATCCAATAATATTAAACAAACTGTGTGACTATAAGAATAAAAGTTTACTGCATTTATCAGAATATTAATCTGAATAAATTATAAAAATTTTCTGGGAGAAAGTACAACATAGTTTGGACCTAATTAGATTCTGGCTTCCGGATGGATGCATGAAAGCATCTAATACATGTTTACTGCTAACAAATATTCAACTTTTTAAAATTTAAATCACCAGCTTTTCATGCAACATATTCTTCCACAACACTAACAGAGAAACACCAACAGATGCATGCAAATTCTTATACTAATATGCAGACTGGTAGGGAACATAGGGTTGAATCTGATGCCCAGAAGCAGATCGTCAGGTTGAAGGAGGAAGCTGGAATTAAACCCACAGCTCTACAACTGCAAGTGGATTATGGTAAAATGGTAAACAGCCTGTATTTATAAAGCGCTTTTTCAAGACAGGAGACTTGACCAAAGCACCTTACACAACAATTAGTCATTTACCCATTCATACAGACTAACTACAAATGGCAAACTACATTGTAGCCACAGCTGTCCTGGGGCTCATTGACAGAAGTGAGGCTGCCGTACATTGACGCCACCGGGCCCTCTAACCACCATCAGTAGGCAATGCAGGTGAAGTGTCTTGCCCAAGGACACAACACTGAAAGCGACAACCCTCCGATGGCAGGGCAAACTCTTGCACACGATTCCACTGTTGTCAGGTCGATTATAACTCAAAACAGCTTCTTAAAAAATAGATGATTCAGAGAAGAGTTTTAAGCATCGGGGCTACTAATCGAGTTGGAATTATCCTTTTTCTTCTTTAGTCAACAAACCCTGGCATAACGTTCTTTTCCGGCACAAGCCAGGATACATTTCCTGAATACCTCCTGATCTTGGCGTGTCTTCTATTGGCTGTTTTGTGCACTGTGAACTTCACCACTCACATCTTTCTTTTGGCTTCAGCGCTACCTTCGCAATCCATTCACTCTCTCCTCATGTCCCAGTTCTCTCTCCTTCGGTCGGCTTTCTTTACTCTCTACCCCTCGTCTTCCCTCTGTCGCCTTAGGAAAAATTTAGCACCAACTGACAGTCTGATTTAGACCCAGCACCAACCTCACATCTCTCTTTCTCTCTCTGTCCGTCTCTTCCTCTCTATTTCTCCCTGGAGAGTGGGAGTCACACATAAATCTCTGCTGTATCCATCTATTACCTTATACATTTAAGCCCTGACCCAATTCCTCCCTGTCTCCAATGTGTCAGTAGGTCTGGGATATAGTGGTCCTACAATAGACTGTCTCTCCCCTGCTAATCCAAACTAAGTCTCTTCTCTATTTTATGGTTAATAATTTAACATGCAGCCTCTCATATTACCTCATACCACTAAATTCATGAAACAAATCGTTACTCTCCCTGGAGGAATTCACATGTAGTGTCTACCTGTGCATGTAAGTTTAAGATGATGACTGTTTAAGGATTCATCACTATTAGCCAGACTGGAAATTAAAGCATCAGCACTCTGTGATGGCAGTAAAATAGAAGCAGTGTCAGACGGCTTTAACAGGTTTTCGCAAGATCCCAATTTATTAAACTCAGACCTCTTTACAAAAAATGTGTCTAGACTCAGGTACCTATTTCTCATTTAGCCTCACAGTGAGGCATGGAGATTGTTGAATCCACTGCTCCCCTTAAAATTCTCAGTGTGAAGATTCAAATTGTGAACACTGAGGTAGAAAATGTGAGCACTTCTTCAGAAACATATTCTTTTAATCAAATTACAAAGTATGCATCAAATTTCAGACTTTAGATATTGATGTTTAGCCTATGGATGGAATCTACCTAAAATAGACATTCACTGTACTTTTCCAATAGAATTTTCCTGAACACAGTCCACACAGTGGGTAGCACTGGTGCCTTGCAGCAAAAAGGTTCCGGGTTTGATTCTTGAGCCGGGGTCTTTCTGCATGGAGATTGCATGTTCTCCCTGTTCATGCGTGGGTTCTGTCCGGGTACTCCAGCTTCCTCCCACAGTCCAAAGAACTCAGTCCAAAAAACATTGACAGGTGGAGATAGGCACCAGCACCCCTCGCGAACCCCAGCTGGGATAAGTGTGACGGAAAAATGGAGGGATTCCCTGAACACAAAGAAGTTTGTCTGAAAGAAAGTGTTTTATGGCTTGTTAATTTTTTTACTCTAAAGTCGTAATTTTCAACCTCGAACTAGGAACCTTTAGGTGTAACACATCTCAAAGTCTCAAAGAACTGAAAAGCATCCTTAGTTGTAAAACATTCTTACTTTTGACAGTTTTTTATTCAGTTCATTCTTAATTAATTAAATGGCCTGAACTTATATAGCCCTTTGTTACAAGTCTGGAGACTTGATGAAAGTGCTTTACACTACATTCAGTCATTAACCAATTCATCCACTTACTCATACATTGTAGCCACAGCTGCCCTGGGGCTCACTGACAGAAGCCTCGCTTCAGTCTTACCCAAGGACACAACAACACAGCTGGGGCTTGAACCGTCAACTCTTCGATTTCAGGGCAAACTCCTACATCCAACACCACTGTTGCCCAAATTAATTAAATAACAATTGGTCAGTCTGAGATGTGTTACTTTCATTTCCCATTTATAAAACGACATGTTTTCACCATTTGCAGAATGACTGCATTTCAGCCCCCCCATCCCAACTACTGCAACAGTAAAACAGTTACCCAGAATCCATTTCACATTTTTAAAACAATAAAACATCTTTTATAAGAATTGTTTCAAATATAGTTTTTTTTTTTACTGTTCAATATTTCATTTATTATATGGTATTATTTTTAACCCTGACAAATCCCCACAAAACAAGAGGTGAAACTAAACTGAAGACTCTCCCTGAAAAGACAGAAGAGGTTACTTCTAATTAACCATGAACCTTATCATCATTAAAATACAGAGACATGAAATAGATTAGTTAAGAATATGGCAAAATATTCAGCCATTAATACTAAAGACAAAGTACAGTCAGATGCATTTGTATAGTCTTTCAGGAATTTAATAATACAATACAGACATTAAAATTTTTAGGTTGCCTCAAATAATTCTATAATTCTGAAAATAACAGAGAACCTCTTCCTGCTTAGGAGTGACTGCAGGTACAGATCAAACAGGAGATGCTGCTGTTTTATTTATCTATGATGCAGTGAAACACCTGCACTGTATTTTTAGGACTGTATTTTTTATCACCCCTATAATCAAAGGTATATGTTTCACTGTGTGGACAAAACAGAGAGGGGATCAACAGTAAGAGATTAACAGTGTATGCAGACAACTGTAACCATTCTGAGAGGTGATTTGGAACATTTTGACATATAAGCCAGGGTGATCAGGACGTATCATAGGTGTTCGTAACACTGATGTCAGCATAAATCAGGACATTTAAGGCTACGAATAATCTAATCTAATCGAATAAGAACAAGTGGCTACAGGCGACATTCATTGGGGTTTTTTAAGTCTGAAGAAAAGTAGAGAGGGGATTTGAAGGTTAGTGGTTTAGAGGAAGTAGCAGGTTGGTGGGGACAGAATGACATTTGGATAGAAGAAATCTCAGGTGAATATGGCTAATAAAATATGAGGAAAGGAGAGGGAAAAGAAAAAGAAGCAGAGATGAAGCTTTGAAACCTTTCTGAAGACTTGTGTCTTTAAATATGCCTGATGCTTTATAACATTAGACAGCAGTAGTAAAGGTGAATAATGACCTTCTCATAAAGGCAGATTAAAAGAAGCCTCTTAAATTGATTCTTGATTCGCATTACACTGCAGATCTCTGCTTCCTCCTGCTTCTGTGGAGGTACAGAAATAAAACACAACATTTTTACATTATATTTTCAGAAGTTGACCTGTTTATTGTGACACACCACAAGGAGAAGAACTAAGCCTCCTACTGTTCTGTGGATGCCTTTCATGTGGATACAAACTGCAATACCAAATTTCTTATGTGTTCAATACAATAGTTTTTTGGGGTTTTTTTTGTAACAATCATTTAGAATGCTTGGGAAATTAGAGAACATCTAAGTTAAGATGTTATTTTCTCCTTCATCTTCTGCTGCTGGGTTTCTGTTTAACAAGAAACATCACTCAGGTAAAATGTTCAATTTTCCGAGGAAGCAGTGGCCAAAATGAGTGCATAGACATCCAGCAGAAAATATATGCACTTAAATGTTTAAAGCTCTCTTTTTCATCATTTACAAACCCTTTTCGAAAGCCAACACGAACATGTCTAGCTCAGGTGTGAGACTGTTCACAGATCTAAGTTCTGGCTTCATAGACACAAATTGAACAAAGCTTTATATCTGTTTCCTCTCATAATTCCTTATCCACTCATTTCACTTGGATCCCGTTTCTATCAACTATTCAGACTTGTTTTATTCTGCTTTTCTTTGTACAGTTTCAATGGACTCGCCTTATCTCTCATTTCTTCATGTCTCCTCTTTTCTTATCTGATTGTTGTCTTTTCCTCTTGTTCTTCTTTCTCCGATCTTTTACAAGGCAGGGCAAGGCAAGGCAAATGTATTTGTATAGCACAATTCAGTACAAAGGCAATGCAAAGTGCTTTACATGATTAAAATATAGGAAATTAAAACAGAATCAAAGCAAGTAGGAAAAAAAATAAATAAATAAATAAATAATGCAGAAACAAAAAAGAACATTAAACATAGTTGGACTAAAATACACAGCCATTTATAATCAATCCTACATGCCCGTTTTCTTGCCTAATTTCTCCTTTAAAATTTTTGTCCCTCAACCTTTCCTTTTTTTTCTCTTGCTACTCCTCCTTTCATCCTACCTTTCCACCTTTTTCTTTCCTTGTCCTTGCGACGTGCTCCTATTCCATTTTCCATCGTCTCCCCTCTCCACCTCTCTGTAGGATTATAAATGGCTGTGTATTTTCTGGGACTAGTCAGAACACTGGGGAGAGCGTCACAACTCCGTAGGCGGGTGACCAGGTGAGTGACTCTGTATAAATCTGGATTTCTTCAATGGGATGTGAGTGCCCAGGTTAAAATCACGGGGCAGATCCTGACGGCGGGAGTGGGGGACGGTGGAAAAAAGAGGGGAAAAGTAGAAAAAGAATTCATTTTCTCCAGAGGGATGAGACGTATATGTGTCTGTGTGTCTTTAACAGTGGACTCCTGCTACCTCCAGCCCTGCAGGCCTCTCAGAATAAATGGATTTTCTCCTTCTATTCTGGGAAGCAGTGGACCTTATTTCCTTCTCATTCTCTGCTTTCTCTTTCCATCTCTGTCTCTATCTCTGTTCCTCTCTGAGCTAAAAGAACATGCCCACAGATGTTTCAGCCCTCGCTCTAAACTCTATTATCTCATAGAAAGCCATTAATAGACTTTAATCTGATTCAATAATACTTTATTACAGTTGACTATAAAAAGAAACAGAACCAATAAAATCAGGGCAAATATTCCACTCAGAACTTAAAATAAGAAATATGTGATGGGTAATCCAAGAGATATCGTTGCCCTGTTGCTATGGCTACCCACAGTCAAATGCCTTCTGCAAAGACTTAGGAGCAGTGAGCTTGTCCCTGTAAAGAGGAACTTAAGAGGTGCCAGACGTCTGATTAGTGCTGCATACTGCATGCTGATCAGACAGGAAAAAAGTCAATATTTTTTTCAATATAAGTTGTTTTGTTTGTTCTCCTCCATGTTATTAAGAGTAAAGCTCTTAATATGTGGATCTATAAAGAATTATTCAAGCACTTAGGTTTTCCTTTCCTTCTCTAATTAAAGAAAACAGATTGACGTTAAGTTATGACAATAAGTTGAACCTTAGAGGCCTTCAAAGAGCTTCATTTATAATATTAAGGGAAACATAGGTGGATTTTTTTACACCTGTAACAGAGTTGCTTACAGCAACTGTGTTTTTTTTCATGCACACTTTTAATACTTAAATAGATAATACGATATGCAAACCTTCTATTTCAGTTATCCAGTACTTTGGGATTGATCACTAATAATCTCATTAATTTACACCAATGCTTGTAGAGTGGGATAGCCAAAACACGCTCACACCTGAAAGTGGGTAATTCTAATGCACTTTTTTATTTTTAATACATCCAGTTCCAAAATAGCATCTAAACTTAAGCAAAAATATTGATTGGTTTAAATACATTTGTTCTCTTATTTTATCCTTTCAAGTCTCGTTTTGGTTTGATTATTATCATCATCATCAAATTTTCCTCTTTCTGGTCTTACTTGATCGGTGCGAGCTTTGCCCTCGCCAAGATGGCAGCAAGGGTTGAGACCACCTGAACAATTGGACTGCACCACCAGCCCATGATGGGGAGGAGTATAACGTCAGTTTCTTCAGTTTAAGTTTCTTTTTGTGCTCAACTCATGATTAGTAAAGTGTGATTTCTTGTTAATTATTACCACTGTAGTGAGCAATGGTTTAGATAGATACGATAGATAGATAGATAGATACGATAGATAGATAGATAGATAGATAGATAGATA
>NW_015151144.1:120713-133889 GCF_000732505.1 Cyprinodon variegatus
GATAGATAGATAGATAGATAGATAGATAGATAGATAGATAGATAGATAGATAGATAGATAGATAGATAGATAGATAGATAGATAGTTTTGTTTTTGCAGTCAGTTGGTTGGTTCTTATTTTTTACTTGTGTCAAATTCTGTTTCTTTTACCTTTTTTTATGAGCTCAGTGTTTGTTTGTGTAAATATAACTAAATCAATAGCCTGCTTTCTAATCATACCTGTAAATTCTCATGCCTTTCAAGTTGGTCTCTCAGCTGTGACAACTGTGGAAACAGTTATTGATATGAACACCTTTGCAAAGCTCTGCATATTTTTGCATGGTAAGACTGGAGGAATAATCGGAGGTGCGTGTCTGCAAGCTTCACCGGTAAGGATTCTTATCAACACATGAAAATATGCAGCTAATTAAGACATTTAGCATATTGATTCTATTCTACCAAGGATCTTAAACAGCACTATAAAACCAGCTGGTGATGCATTTAAATGTATGAGCGAGTTAAAAAAATATAATCTCTACACAGAACAGTGTTTTAGTTAGAATCATTTTAATTTTATTTGAAGTGAGAACATTAAAATATGTTATTGTGTGTTTTTACCTGCATCAAGGAGGTTATGTTTTCAGTTGAGTTTTTTTGTTTGTCTGTCTGTCCATCCATCTGTGAACAGGATAACCTTCAAAGTTATGAACAGATTTTAATTAAATTCTACCAAAGATGCACATAAGTCCAAGAAACAATCCATTAAATGTTGATGATGATCCACAACATAATCTGGATGCAGGAAGTTTTTAAAGGATTACATTATTTGGCAAACAAGCAGTTCCCCCCTAAACCAGAGAGTGGCAGCAGTGACTATTGGCAGCTTCAGCATGGAACTCAAAAAAGTCCATAGGTATTATACTGATGACAAAAACACAGGAAAGGTGATCTGCTGATCAAAGCTGAGTGCAAAGTAAATGAAGAAGATGATAGCAGAACAAACACCAGAGGCTGCAGGCACACACTGTGCCTTACTTATAAACTTATGAAAGGATTTTAAGGAAGGTGAACGTCATGCCAAGGAACAATTCATTCAAGTTATGTAATGATCCAGATCATGTGTGAGTTTAAGCCATAGGTATAGCAATATGGGACAAAATTTCACAGATCTGCGTCATCAGTATCAGTTTTTACCTCAAACAGGAATTTTATCTTATGTATCACTTTTCTAGTCAAATAGTGCAGCATGTAAAACTCGTTGCAAATAATCTAAAATCTCATTGTTTACACAAAGATAAGAAGATATAACTCCTGGCCTTCACTGAGACTTTTTAGATTTGAGTGTAGGCGTTCAGGAGCCGTCCATCTGCTCTGGCTCTCTGCAGATTTGATTCTGAGCTTGAAAGCTACTCAGGCTTTTGACGTTGTCCAGAGAGGGTCTATCTCTGAGTGATTTCCATGGTGATAACTGCATCATGGTACATTTACAGCAGAAAATGGAGGAGGCAGGAAGGGAGATTCATTTTCATTGATATGAGAACATTGAGATTTGATGCAACTTCTTTCATGAGTCAGGAGTCCTGATTCCTCTCCTCCGCAAACAAGACGGTTATAGACACAAACAATTATCACTCAATTGACTTGCTGGTGAGTCAGTTGCCTGGAGAGGTTGGCAGTATTAACCTTAATATAGCTCTTTTGCACACTTTTATCCTCTCGTCTTTAAAGCTTTAAGTGAGCTTAAGTAACACTGATATCAAGTGTTTCACAATAATCTGGTTTTCCTGGACATACAGCAGCCATGCAGTCACTCCTAAAAACAGTACTTTTAAAATGACAAGTGTTTGTGATGTACAACATGTTATCATGATTAAACCATGCAAAACGTATATGTTTGGTTTATCAATATTTGAGAAGAAAATATGTTGCAAACCAGGAAGAATATGTTTGTCTTACACATTTAATTTAATTTTTATTAACACAACCAACGTTCTGATGATCAACTGGGAGCAACAAAGTATTAAGCTGAACAAATAAATGAATACCAGGCAAAATCAGAAATGTGTTCAAAAGCATCAAAAACATAAAAACTTCTAATCAGAGGTGAGTACTCAAAACTTGTACTGATGTAAAAGTATGTATTAGAGACCAAAATGTTAAGTTATGTGCAAATGATGGTATCTTAATGCAATAATTAAATTATTAAACAACCAAATAATATCATTAAAAAAATAACATTACCATGCAGAGGAAACACTTTTTCAAAACAGTTTTCTTTTTAACATTAAACTTATGAAACAAGTAACCAATGACAACATTTAATCCTTACTGTATATGACCTTAAAGCTATAGTGGAGGATTTTCAGAAATTTTTTAAAAGACCCACCCTCTCCACTTTAACGAGTGCCTATGAAACGAGTGCGAGAGCATGCATGAGCCCATGTCTCCTCATGCATGCTCTGTTTAAAGTTCCTGTTGGCATCGCTCATACAAGCTTACTTTCTAACAGAAGATTTGCAAAATTTTTCCACTATGACAGACTCATCACCGGTACGTGAAAATGGAGACGAGCACGTAGGACGACCTTACGTAAACATACAGTATCACCACAATGATTGACAATAAAGATCACTTATTTTGATCATCCACCCAGAAAAAGAACATCCTCCACTATACCTTTAAACTTCCAAATCTCATCGTAGGTTTAGGTAAGCTTGTGTACAAAAAAAGAAAACTCATTTTGACACAAGTGATGTTTGCTAATCTCTTCATTGATTTTTTTCTCCAGTGCTGGCGACAGGATATTTCCACCTGTGACCATCAGTACAGAATCATTTTTCTTTTGCTTTACTCTGAGTGCGCAATGGAAACAGTCCAAAAATAATAAATATTTAATAATAAACAATAACCTCAGATTAAACCTAAATCCAACTTTATGTTTATTAACTAGATGGATGAAGTAAAAAAGGAGAGCCTTTTTGTAAAACTCCTTCTCGCCTGTTGATTTGTAATTAGCTCTTTAACTCATTCTCTTTGTTAATGTAAAGAAACTACAAAGGAGGACTACCATCAAAAGGGAAGACAGTAGCAGTTAAAATGGTTTCATTTATATAAATTTACAAATGACTTTGGCAGGTGACTGAGATCTCAGAGACACTAAACTGATGTAACTCCAGGCCAATGCCTAAGAACTTCCTATATTGCTTTTTTTCTCTTTAAAAATGTAAGAACTCTCCCGGGCTTGATGATGAAAATGGCTGCTTCTTTGTGCCACCTAACCACTGATGATGGTAAAGTAAAAACAAAGGAGAGCAAAACTTTTTTAAACATCACATTCTTTAATGCTTCACAGTAAAGTTATTTCAAATTGGTATCACCTAAATCTGTTTTAAGCGGTCCGTTTACTTGTTGCATGTATTTGACGTGTTTTAGATACATATACTCTTATTTCGAGGACTTTGAGGCGCTCCTGCCTTTCCATCTGGCCCTAAGCAGTGGCTTAAAGAAGCTTGGTGAAAGTTCATGAGGTTTTGCAGACATTTCCCCTATAGCATCACGTTGAAATGACACTGGTGTTGTGTATGTGCATTGAAGAAAAGGAAAAGCAACTGCCCAGGCGTTTTGTTTAGAGGGATAATACCTTCTGATGTTAGAAAGTGAGAAAGATTGTGTGATGATCCTGGCACTGGAGCTGATTCTGCGTCCAATTTACTCTCTGGTTCAGTCTCCACCCTCTCTGCAATTATTTCTACTGGTTTCACCTGTCGCCACCTGCATATAAGCTCCGTCCTGATCAGTCTCCAGTGCAATGATGTAATCTGGCCATGCAGACAACAGAGCCTAAACAAAAGTAGCAATAAAAACAGCAGTTTTATTCAATGCACACATGCATTTGAATGTCTTATGTGTGCAAATTCACTACTGTGAGGCCCTAATACATCACATGCATAAGTGCATGCTCATTCTCTGTGCAGTTATGGCTTGCTTTCTGGGTGGCCATCTCTCCTACTACCACATGGAAATGTTCCTTTTGTCACTTTGAGGTTGGTACCCACCGGAGAAATTAAATAGTGGCTGTGTTAGATTTTGGCAAGTGCGTCCTCCGAAAGACCCAGCGTACCTGGACTGGGTCCTTCTGAGGCTATGAAAATGAGGAGGCCGGAAGAGTTCGGCTATGGATCCAAACAAACTGAGCCTTCTCCAGCTGTCACCACCCCTCACTCAGGTTAAGCTCTGTAGCCTCACAACCATGACAGTTGATGCACAAAGCAGGCAAAGAATGGATGCTAAACTACATACTGCTGTTCTGTATTGAAAATATTTTTTTGAGGAGCTTTAGCAGCAGTCATGTCATCATGTCATTGCAGATTTTAGATTTTTTGTTCCCACACTGTACAGATAATCAAATCTGTGCTTTAC
The DNA here is from genome assembly GCF_000732505.1 of Cyprinodon variegatus. NCBI lineage: Eukaryota > Metazoa > Chordata > Actinopteri > Cyprinodontiformes > Cyprinodontidae > Cyprinodon > Cyprinodon variegatus. Next base: position 125,112 of record NW_015151144.1, read on the forward strand.
AAGGACAAGGACAGCTAAAACCTTTCAATAAACCAGACATTACCTGCCACATATCTGACTCAATAACCATTTAGAATAAATATTTGCATTAATTGAAGACAAAACTACTAACATACTTGTATTATATTAAACTACTGTTCTGTGCCATTTCCCTTTTTCCTCTGAGCACGGAGCAGCCAGTTTGCTTGGAGCAGCCGGCTTGCTTGGACTCGCATTATATTACGGAATACCCAAGGCACAGAAGGATCAACATATTCTCGTTATCAGTTCGTATGAAATCGTACTAAAAGTTATGCACACTATTTCGTACGTTTTGGATGTTTTTCCTCAAAAAAACAGATCAGTGCGCATGCGCTGGCAGACAGACAAAAAAAAGCAGATCCACGGACGGACGTAAAACTGGGAAAAACAGTGCAATAATCAGTTATTCATGTCTCTAACTACGTTGCTTGCTGTTTTATGTCTTAGGGTTAGGGTTAGGGTCAGGGTTAGGGCTAATTGTATTTTAAATTCTATGTTCTTGAATGGTGCGTAAGATGCGCATGCACATACGACGAAAAAAAACGTCCAAAACTTAGGAAATTACGGCGCATAACTTTTCATACGATTTAATACGAACTCATAATGAGAATACACTGGAAGGATACAGTAGACCCATCATTCAATCCATCAAAAAGAAGGCTGCATTTGTGGACCGCATAACGAGGGGTATTTGCCTGTGTTCGAACTTACGCTCTAAACCCTAACCCCTCAATCACTGTATAGAATTTATGGGGAATATAGTCAGAGAGAGAATCACTTGTATTCCTTCCTTGTTGGTCATGTGAATCCGGCTTCTTGCATGGTGCCTGCGCCATCTTTGTTCTCTCTTGCCCCAAAATAAATCTCATTATTTTTTGCGAGGAGAGCTATTGCAAAGCTTTCTGGGAAATATCTGCTTGTCTAGTGACCATGGTTGCATACTACTTTTCCTAGTGCATTGGGGGGATTTTTGAATCCTCTACCATTTCATCCACTAAACAATTGAACAATCATAAAATGACGTAACCCATATAATGCTCTTTATAGATATTGGGGCGAAAGTTCAGACACAGCAGCTGAATCCAGACATGCCACAGCATAACACTATGATGTTTGCCCTCCGGAATCTTTAATGTTTTCTTCCTGGTTATGGCTCGTAACAATGCTGTAAATTCATGCTTTTGCTCACTAATAACACATCATAGAGAATACAATGCAAAATTAGAATATGAAATAAAAAAACAAAACAGTTAAAAATCAAAATACCGTAAAAATATGAATCTATGTCTGACTTGGGGAGTGGCAGCCTAGTGGTTAGGAAATAGAGCTTGGAATCCAGAGGTTCTGAGTTCAAGCCCCATTTTCAAGGACCGCTACTCTGGCTCCCTGAGCAAAGACACTTAAGCCCATACTGCTCCCCGGGCGTCGCACAATGGCAGCCCACTGCTCCCCAAGGGGGTGGGTTAAAATGCAGAGAGTCCATTTCGCTGCTCTGTACTTGTGACAGTGTAATGACAATAAAGTTGAATTCTATTCTATTATCAATCAGGTATCGAATGGGTCTTCTGTTTTTAATTTTGATGCACTTAATTACACGATTCATTTCTTAAACTATGTATTTGTTGGGATATGGAAGTTATCAAGCATCACTTTTAATTGTGGCAGAACTGGTCTGGATTTAAAAGTAAAAAACTTAATTGGTTACACTTGAATGCAGACAGGATATAAAATCCAAGAGCTCCGTGACAGTTGTTTACTGGAGGGTAAAAAAAAATCCTCGGTTTTCACACAAAAACAACAGCATATTGACTGAAGAGAAAGAAAATTAAAAAGAGACGATTGAACTTCAATCTGTCAAAATCATTCCCCTAATTGCTTATTTCCAAAAGAAATTAACAAAGAAAATGTTTTTTGCTGAAAAAGGAAACAATCTCAGAGGGATGCAGCACCAAGAACATGGGAGCACTGTAATAAAGATTTTCAACATTTTAAATTTTATTTATGTATTTAAATTTAGGTACAGATCCTTGTCTTAAAGAAAGACTGGTCAGTCCTCTGCCTGATTATGCCACAAGAGCTACACAAAGGTTCTATTATTTCACGCAAACAGGTTGGAAAGGGGAATATTTCCCTCTGAATTATATTTCCTAAAGACAAACTACTGTAGATGAGTTTTATTTTTGAGCTAAAATTATACTGCAGATAAAAAAAAAAAAACATCCACCCTCTACAGTAATGAGTTCCTATAAATTAGTTGGGTTGTTTGCTTGCATAACCATGATATGAGCTTTTGCTGAGTTAAGCTGCCAATACAATCCAAATTGGATCAATATGTTGTAAATCCAGTTGGTTTCTGGTCTCTGAGTCAATATAAATAAACCAAAGCAAGCTTTACATTCATCAGAAAACCTTGGTGTAAATAGTGAAATGAACAACCTTTAGTTATAAATACAAGGCTGTCCTGTTTTAGATCTTTGGTCAGGAGTTTATGCTGTTTCTTTGCAGTGGGAGGCTACACCTCCTTGCCCCCAGACTATGACTGATAAAAACCTCACTGAGACAGGGTTTTTCTTTCTCTGGAGAGGACAGTGATTTTAATTTTTCATTTGCAGACCATTGATTTTAACTTGTCTGCTGTGTAGGTGGGATGTAACCAACCTTTCCTCAAGAATTCAACAAGAATATGGTGGCAGGGTCACATTAAAATAGAAAAAACACAGTTAAATGTTCAACTTTCTAAATTAACCTTTGGTTCATTATTATAATCTATTGACCCCACTTTTTAATGCCAAACATGTTGATGTAGTTTTTGAGCATCATTTTTTTTTTTTCTTAACCACCTTACCATCTTATCAACTTATGTAATTAGATCTCATGTGTGACTCTTTAAATATCATTACTGTTTTATTTTATTAATTAAGACTCTTAAGATGCTTTCAGTCATTTAAAAGTGTGTTGTGCTTTAAATTCACTATAGGTTCAAAGTATTTTTTAACATAAAAATATACATATTTTTAGCTATATCAACATAGAATTAGTTAGCCAGACAGATAAACAGACAGATGTGTCATTTACAATGGATTAAATAAGAATAATTATGTATTTAGGATCATATAATTGACTCTAGTTTATAAAAAATATGGCATGCTCTATTGTCATATAAAACAGATCACATTGACATCTTAAAGTGTTTCAAACATTATACATTTTGTTGTAAAAAGGATATATTCTTCACACTGTAACTCTTTAAAGCCTTGGTATAGTTTGACTGTTTTAGTCGATAAACAAATAGAATTAAGATATTTATCTTATGGATTTGCAAAACTAATTTATAAAACCTGAGTCAAATTGCATAAATGGAGGTCAAAGCAAACTTTCCAGCTGTCACAGAGTCATTTGAATAAATAATCCTCTTTATAAAAATGAATCTTATCCCCATGAAGGGCTGTGACTTTAACAAGAGTGTGAATATCTAATATTGGTGCTTGATGCCCATTAAAGCACCATTTGTTTACAAGTTAATGTGAATGCGCTGGAGTGCATCAGTGTGAAGAAAGAGCTCAGCCGTATGATTTCTAATTAAACACTTCAACTGCCACATGCCCACACACACACACACACATACACATACATGGGAATATTTGTGCTAAAGGGTCAGTGGTAATGGTGTCACCACTGTCTGCTGGGTGTCCATTTGAGGTGTAGAGGTGTGTGTTGGTGGAACCCAGCTGTCACCTCATTACAGGACACTGCTGGCCAGAGCTCACACTGACATCCAGAAGCTAAATTAAAGGGTTCTACTTCACTAAAAGTTTTGTGGAAAGCTTTTCTTTTTTTATTTGCTGATGAGTTTCTGTAAAGCTGTTGGAAGCAGCTTTTACCATGAAATGTAAGAAAAAGTCTGCTGTCATTGCTGAGAAGGGCAAAGTAGATGTTTTGTAGGCTGAAATGCAAACAAGTCAACAAAAAAATCTCAACAATGGCAGCTGAAACTCTTACATTGGTCCAAGTCAGTTTGATGACATTTGGGTTAGAATGTTGACCAAACTAGCAAGGTTAGTGACAATCATATAACTAAGTAGCTTAGTTATACTCTGGAGGTTCAGGTTGGTTTTGTTGAGAGCTCAGCTATTAGTGGTGAACTTAACAGACTTAAAATCTGTAGAACAGAAGAAGATCAGTGGTGGAAAGTATCAAAGTACATTGAATCTATTACTGTACTTAACCCTTTATAGGGCGTTCAGTGAAATACTTTGAAAATCCAAATTTCAAGCCAATGGTATTGGAATCCAGGACAAGACCTTACTACATTTGTATCATTTAACAAATATGGTTATTTTGATGTCAAAAATTGTCAATGTAATAAAAACAAATGCCAACTTGCCCAAATATATATAAGAAAAATAACAAAAGTACTTCTATAAAAAAATGAGAGAAAGAAACACATTTTTTTGGTACAACATAACCTTAGAGGCATTAATGCTGACATTGGCACTGACATTATTTTAGCTTATACACCTAAATATAACTGTTAACTAGGCTTATTAACATTTCAATTAGCTTTTTACCCTTTTCTTGACTTTTTAACTCTTTCTTTCAACTTAATTTACAGTAGTAAATACATCATTCATTGGCTCATCTAACTGGTCAAATGCAAAAATAAGATGTAGAGCCATGTAGCAGTATCTGGATATAGTATAGTAGTAGCTGGATATAGATCTTGTGCTTCTAGATCCCACTGAGGGATGGGGGGGCTCCATTTGTAAGGGGGTATGCAAGTGATCAAAAACGGTAACTTGCCCTATAAAGGGTTAAGTACTTTTTCGTGTATCTTTATTTTAATTGGTCATTTTTGGGGAGGTACTTATAATTTTCACTCCACTACATTTCCAGGAAGTTGCTAGTTACTTATTCCTTTTGGCCCAGCTTGGCTTTGTTATCCGCTGTTTCTGTTTTTCTCTCTTGAAAGTCAATTTAATCATGATGGATAGCAGCAGGCCTTAATCTGGACACCACAGTTTTAGAGATTTGCTTGACATTCCACAAATCTGAGAAACTCAGGGCAAATATTCTTTGCAGTTTTATTTTATCAAGGAGTTGTTGCCATGTGGCCAAGTTGTTCAGTAGGACTAGTTCTCAAAGCAGAGTTGCGTCTTCTTTGTGGGAACAGATTCAACCTTAATCCTCTATTCCATATTGAAAGAATGAGGAGAATCATGACACTACTGTTTTCTTCTTGGTTTGTTTTTAAATGAAAAATAATAATCAAAATAGTTCTCCTTATTTTTATGGCATTTTTATGCTGAAGTTTAGAATTTGTAGCAGTGTTTCAATGCATCAATGCATGCAATGGTTTCTGAGAGATACAAGGTTCTTTAAACTTACTATTAAACCAAGAAATGTACTGATATTAGAACATTTTATTTGTATTTGTGAGTACTCAACTACTTTTATATCCATGTACTGTTGAATACTTAAGTATTTTTAAAAGTGAATACTACCTTTACTTGTTGTTAAGATTTGACTATGAGTATCAATACTTTAACAAGTACTACTGTTGGTACTTCATCCACTACTGGAGAACTTGTAAAGTGGGTGCAAAAAAACTTTAGACTCAAGGTTCCCATTCCAGTAAGATTATATCCTTAAACATAAAACCAAAGCCACAATAACTGATGAAACCCCAAGAAACCCTCATTAGTGGGTGGGCAAATCTTGCATTAATTTATATTGTCAGCCATCTATGACACAGAAAGCCTGCATGCTTTAATAGAAATATTTATTTTTTGTTGTTGTTCCTTCACACAGGAAAGTCTGCATATCAAATTTGTTCTTAAGTTGCCATCTTTTAAATCTCAAAAGTGACTCATCATACTTCAATCTTATTGTAAAGCTGACAAAAAAGGAAGTGAGTCTATGCTGCACTGTTGATGCTTTAAAGAACTGTCATATATTGGGCTAAATATTTCCTTAATCATCCCATGCAACTTTGGGGAAATGCTACAGCAGAGTGACAAGCTTGTCCGTGTCTTGACATGCAAATGTCTTAGTGGGTGACCCAAACTGTAGGTTAGCATGTAAATGATGCAAAGGCTGGTGTTGCCAGGCAGGTTACACAGTGATTCCATTATCATTGATTAGGTGACGGAGTGCGTGGGCTTAATGTGTGTCAGAATGAAACACACACTGTAAAAGGATTAGAAATATCAGAGCCAAGAAGAGCCTTTGTGCTGTCTGAAGCTAGGACGTTGGCCAGTCAGTAGTTAGTGTCAGACGGAGGTAATTATAGAGGTCAATGGGACAATGACTAAGAGAAAAAATGGACTCACAGCGTTTTAGGGGGACAATTCAATCAGATCATAGAGTCAGATTGGTAAAAAATGTTCTGTCTTAGGAATACTAGCTGATTGTATGAAGTCATTCATTTGCAGGATACCTTCCTCTCGGATGAGCTTGTTGTGAAGACGCTTGCATTTTGTCATTAACTCTAAAGAAATCTCTCACACTGAGCATGCATTCAGCGACAGTTGAGAGTAAAAAAGTCCCTTACAACAGTAAGAAACCATCAACTGAACCAGGTTCAGTAGGAGAGGCTTCTGCCAAGGGCAACAGGGGGTTCAAAGGGAGAGACGCCGGCATACAAAAGGTAATGGTAAACTGGCTCCAGAGATTCCACTATCTAGGGAAGTGTTAAGATGAGGTCTGAGCCTGCTTTCACATTAGGGGATGAAAGAGAACAGATACAGTTGCTCACAGTTGAAGCTGAGTCCATAGCTGTGTCGAGACTACACTGAGAAACTCATAGGCAGCAGCCCAGATTATATTTCTCAACAGGATAGTGTCACACCCAAACCAAAAAAACAGAACATAAAGTTATGTGTTCAACTAACAAATACTAATGTGTTCAACTAACAAATACTAGAATGGGAGAATAGAGATAGAATGAAGCAGAATGATGAAAAGTAGACTCCATGTCCTCCAGCAGCCTAAGCCTCAAGTAGCATAACTAAAGAAAGAAGCTCAGGTTAACCTAAACATTTTAGATGAGGTAAGAGAAAGGTAGAGCTAGGGTTCTGCTTTTGTATAAAACAGGATCTTGCCATATATTTAAACAGTAAGCTTTGGCAGTAAAGCGACTTAAGTCTCTGCCCCGTGGTTTTAATCAGTTTCATCAGTTATTAAATATTGCAGGGAAAAACACATCATGGTAAATGATCTTGCTTCATCTATTTTAATCTTACGCATGCTCTGTACATTCTATTTAAGAAGCAATCAAACATCAATAACACCCTCTTCCTGTAAGGCATTCCTGTTGCATATTTAATGAACTGTAAGTATTAAACTCTTGTGCATAACACACTTACAGCACTGGTAGTTATCTCCTGTCTTAATGGTATTTGTATCTCTGATCATCTTGATGTTTTTTTTTTATCCTTCCACAGAAAATCCAAAGAACTGAAAAGCTCACAATAATTTCCTATTAAAGCACTGTGATAATATGCATAGATTAAACCCTCAAATGTATCAATATTCTGGTAATGATGCCATTTAGGCAGATAGGCTTCAATTATTCAAATAGCACCCACCTGGTGAATAAAGTAAGATATTTTAATTTGATTTTAAAGCACTTTTCTGGAAAATTTAGCCTGAAATAAAGAAATGAAAAGGCAACGAGCCTACCCACAGAAACACCCACATCCACTTCTTACTGAGATTCATGGCTCGTGGGCTCTGCAGTGGTCTGCTCCACACCTAACCACTAACCAGCCACCCCATGCTGTGAGAATACACACACATACAGAGACAGACAGCATATTAACACTTTCATCTGAAGCCACATTGCCCCCTGCTGGTTTGTACAGAAACAGCCCCTTTGGTGTTAAAAGGTTTAGATAAGGGCTAATCAGCTTCCCTTAAGGAACGTGAGTATTTCTTCCATATGAAAACGAATGACATTGTTTAATGATAGACTCCTGCTGATAGTATAGATGAATTTTAATTTATGTGTTTCTCACAGAAAGATTTTACTGAGGTTGTGTGTCTCTTTAAGTAAAAAAAAAAAAATCCATAATAGATTTTTTACTAAATGAAAAATACTGTGATATTTATTTCAACAAAATCTTCAATTAAAAGTATGTTACTACTTGCACAATATCTGTCTGATCAGCATTGGTCATTTATAAAAATGTTTGCCACACATGGACAAAATAGTTGGTATTCCTCAATTAATAAAACAACTGTCACAGAAATAATTTTAATCTAATAAAAGTAATAATGAATACAAATCTATAAAAATGAACAAATGAAAATCAGACAATGACTTTTCACCATGTTTTAACAGAATGGTTGAAAAAAAATATGTGAAACAGATCTGGATAAAATTATGGTACCCATAACTTAGTATTTTGTTGCACAACCTTTTGAGGAAATCACTGCAATCAAAAGATTCCTGTAACAGTTAATAAGACTTCCATCTTTTCTCAGCAGGTATATTTTCCCCACTCCCCACGTGGAAACTTCCAGCTCCCTCAGGTTTGAAGGGTGCCTTTTCCAGAATGCATGCTTCTGCTCCTTCCAAAGATGCTCAATAAGATTTATGTCAGGGCTCAAAGAAAGTCCATTTCAGGATCGTCAAGGTTTTCCTCTTTGCCCGGTCTACCTAACCTGACTCCGCCAGATGGATTTGCTCCGCATATCCATCTGGAAACCTTCCGTAGAAGTAATTTTGGGAAGGGGCGAAAATACTGGTTAGCTGAT
>NW_015151144.1:134124-147499 GCF_000732505.1 Cyprinodon variegatus
ACTTGCTTGATAGCCACGCTAACGCTAGTTTCATCGGCTGAAGCCGCCATGTTCTTTAGACTGAACTGTCGCGCTTCTCGTTGTGTCACACCTCAACCCGCCTCAAAGCCAACGATGATTGGACGTTCGTTTGGTGAACGGCTCCAAATTTTCTTCAACGGAGAGTCTTCAGACTGATCTGCGAGTGAAACCTTGAAAGCTCGCGAGATCAGGATGGTCTCACGAAGCCACAGTCTGCCTGGACCGGGTCCGTGGGAGTCCGTGAAAATAAGGAGGCCAGAAGAATTTTGGCTGTGGATTCAAACAGGTCCAGCCTTCTTTGGCTTTCATCGCCTGTACACTCTGTCGCCTAGCAACCGTGAAAGTTGACACACAAAGCAGGCAAACAATGGATGCCAAACTTTTTACTACTGTTCTGGGTGCTAATAACGTTTTTTGAGGACCTTCAGCAGCAATACCATTGTCGCAAATATCAGATTTATAGTGCTCAGACAACAGATATGTTAGAATCTGTGCTTGAATTTAAGCCAAACCCATTTGCAAAGGGACAGATAAAACCTTTCAATGAACCAAACTTCACCAATCAAATATGTGACTCAATAACCAATTAAAAACAACTATTTTCATTCATTTCAGACGGAACTCATCATATACTTGTATTATATTAAACTGCACTTACAATATTTACCACTGTTTGGCAACATTTATTTTTCTCCTCTGAGCATGGAGCAGCCAGCTTACTTGGACTCGCAATGAAACACAGGATACCCAAAGCTACGTAGGATGCATTGGGCCTTTCCGTCAAAATGGACAAAAAGAAGGCTGGATTTGGGGCCACAATCTGAGCAGTCCTTGGTGCTACGCTATGACGGCTGACGGATCTGGCCTTCGGAGGACTCAGTGGCTGAATTCGAACTCAGCATAAGTTTGCGTTTTGGGTAATTACACTGTTGCAAGACCCAAGACCTCTGACTAAAACCAAGTTGTTTTTTTTTAGATTGGTCAGCACATTTCTCTCTAGATTTTATTGTACCCTGAAGAAATTGGAGACACCCTATGTCAGAAGAAGTAATACAGGCCGAGAGCCTAACAGAGCCTTCTTCATTTTTCAGGGACAGTTTTCTTTTCTTGATATTCTTCATTTGTTCTCTGTTAACATATTTCCAACAATATTTGTTTCCAACAATAGTTTCCTCATTGGCAGTTTCCCATTTAGTTCACTTAGACTCAAACAGCGACAGATGTTGTGACCATACTCTGATGTTTCTAGAGTGTGAAGCTTACCTTTAATCTTTTTAGAGGTGTGTGCGGGCTCTATTGTTACCATTCATTATATCCTTTTCTTTATTTGTCTTAAAATTTCCTCCTGTGGCCACATCCAGGGAGGTTGGTTTTCTGAATATGTGCATCTGTAGTCAAAAGAACATTAAGTTGCAAGAAGATGCTCTTATAGTCTTTAACTTTATTTTTTTATTCTATTTTTTTAGTCTTTAACTTTAACATACTAGTCTATAATTCTCCTTCTAATCTTCTGAGAAAACACTTTCCTCTGCTTCATCTGGTCCATGTTGAGTGTGGTACACACCATGCCTCCAAACAGCACAGCCACCACCTGTAGCCCAATATATACACCCACTGACTGATTACAAGGTTGTAAACACATGTGATGCTAATTAGTGGATGAAGCCTCAGAGCATAACAGATTCAGATTCCTTTTTCAGATTCAGGTTATTTCTATGACCACTGAGGGTTTAATTGAATTAAAAGAGCAGATTGGTTCAAGTCTGCTTGATTGAGATGATTCACCAGGTAATGAAGCTAATTAATAATCCTGTTTGCTTTGATTATTTTTTCATGCATTATGTCTGCCAATTCAATTGTCTCTGAATGATTAGGTGAGGCCGCACAGAAAATAGATCTATGATATTCAAGTATTTCTCTGTAATGTAATTTGGGAGGTTTGTAAACGTAAGTGAACAGCTTTGCTTTAAACAGATGATTCACATTTACCTGTACAATTTAAGCCAATTATTTGACTGGAAGATGGTAAATATTAATGATATGATAAGCTTTAATTAAATTTTGGCCCATTTTTCCACAATGTTCGCTTTTCAGTTTAATCCGGATTATGTAATAAATAAAAAGCTTTTCAGTTTTACTGATTTACTAATTTACTTAGTTAACTTAGTGGTTTTTGACAGCTTTAAACTGATACTGTAATAAGAGGCTGGAGACAAAAATCCAGACAGGAAATAGCAACATTTAGGGAGCGAGGCTGAGTGGTTCTGGCTCCACAGGGTTCCTCTTGACTGGAACTGGTTATTCATTTCTCAATATCTCTGATCATGTGGGAGAATCAAATCACAGGACGAAACAAAAGTCAAGCTGTAGAGCGCTGAAGCTCTGCTTTTCATTCGGTTCTTCAGTGACTGGCTTAAGAATCTATAAGCTTTTTTTAGACCAACATTGGCTTGTTGTGGGGGTTTCAGATAATTAAAACAATAATGTAGATTCATAACAGTTTTTAGAGAGATGTGAAATTAAAAATAATCTCTTATTCTGATTTATTATTTTATCCCTTTTTAAACCACAGCACCAAAAACATGCAAAATAAACTATTAATTTGCTTGTAAAACACTGAAGCCATTGTTTTCAAACTATGATGCAAGTACCAATGTCGATCTTTGCTCCCAAAATAAATGCTGATGGATATTTGTGAAGTAAATGCAATTAAATGAACAGTAATTTAGAGCTAATAACCACAAAACTATAAACCAACTTACCCATGTTCTGATTGAAGAGGAGAAATTTGTAGCATTTTCTAACTGCTAGTCAATGATCAGCTCAACGACTAGAGGGAATAATGTCTATTAATAATGTATGCCTTTATATTTTGTGCACCAGCTAAATGTTAATCAGAGGAGGTTGTGTTGTACACTTTGATTGAAGGATTTTTAATAAGAAATCATGACCTATGCACATGAACTACTACTACTTTCCATTCAAGGTAGCCATTTTGGACCTGAGGTGGGATTTTATAGGATTCTAAAACTCACACATTCGACATTTAATCATTGATTGATTGGCAAATTTTTCAACTGCAACCATGAAATTTCCACTTCTGAGTAAAAATGGGACTCATACTTAAAACTAACATGTTAACAAATTGTCTGTTACCCCATAGATAAGTTATGCTACTGATTTGTCCTCTAAGGTAGCACCTGAACAACAAAACATTATTGTAACAGAAATTATTATTATTGCTATCCCTAATGATGTCATGTTTTTGTAGTTGATAGGGCTCTAGCACTTTATCAGTTTATCAGGATAAATTGATTATTAAAATAACTGTCAACAAACTTAGCAATCTAATATTTGTTATTTACAGTATACAGACTGAAACATGCCGTTTGTTAGAATAAAACCAGATCAATGCGTTATTTAAGCGTAAACACTATAAAATGCATCTACATTTTGCATTTAAATGAACAAAACCTCTTTGTCTAAATATGCTCTATCCAGAAAGTCTCAAGGGGCATTAATTTAGCTTCACCTGGTTCAAATTCTGTAAAACCATGTAGAGTGCCTTTTCCTATCAGATTATAATTCCGTTATTCTAAAATACCGTCACAAGATAAATTGTTTAGAAAAGTTCCGTAAAAATAAAAAAAAAATATCCACTGGACTTGGTTTCCAAGATTTGAAGACGTTTCGCCTATATAATATGGGACTCAAACTCACTGCGGATCCAGACATCTGAATTGAGAAAGCTTCCTGGAGAGGTGGGGAAACGTCTTCAAATCTTGGAAACCAAGTCCAGTGGATATTTTTTGAATTTTTACGGAATAACTATGACCTGGATGACTGAGAACCTTCATTAGCATGTTTAGAAAAGTATTCATCAGTTGCAGCAAAGAAGCTCTGATGTTAAGCCCTAACAATTAAGTCATTGTAATTTTACTTGAATGTTTTCATGATGTAAATTTGAACGCACACATTTTTAAACAATTCCACTTCACATAGAAAAAGTTGCAAATCATGGTAAGTTCTTGTTTTAGCGTGCAAACCTCACAGTACGTTTAACGGAACCAATAATTCTCTAAAATAAATCCTCTGACTATCTTTCCTTTGCTAATGTTGATTGAAATACAGAATAACTAACTGATACTCTGAGCATTGCTAAAAATAGCTGAACTGGCAGCAAAGAAAATACAATCACAGATCTAAGTGGTGAGTGGGAGGGATGTGGGGGTGGTTGGTATAAGCCACATTGGGCCACTGGCTGAATGTAAGAAATGTTACAAAACTTAATCTGGAGCCAAAAAAAAAAAAACTAAAGACAGTTTAAAGAGGAATTTATCTTTGCGGCCAAAATGTGGAAACTGAATAGATTGAACTTTTCCTTTTATATAATCTATTAAACATTAGCAATATTGAATGACCAGAAAATAATTGCAATAGTTTATGTGCAGGCAGGTTTAAAAATGTGTATTAATATATAGTGAATAAAATAGCTCAAATTGTAGAAACTCAGGATTGATTACGGCTGTGATTTTAAAGCCTGCAGGGTTTATAAAAGTATACTGATGCATATAACCTTTTCTCCTTCAGTATAGAGGTTTTGCTGAGTCTATTATCCAATTATACTATCCAATTTATTAAGAATGTCTTTATTTCCTCATGAATACTTGAAGGTTTCATTTAGGCCGTGAACTCCAGCCTATTGAACAGCTTTTAACTGTCTAAAGTTAGGCTAAAGTCTGTGAGAAACCCGCTGATGTAAAACTAAACAGAGATGAATTAGTCCTGTTGCTCATCTATCACTGAATGAAGCTTCATTTGGGAGTAGGAGACACGGGTTGAGCGTCAGTTTTCAAGACGGGAAGCAAAACACTGCTGCGAGTCTGACTATTAGAGATTGAGCGTGCAGTGCTGCTCCCAGAGGGCGAAGTGGAAATGACTTTGTCTTTGACAGAAAGAGAGCTGTCGAAGCGCTCGAGGCTCTTTCCTTTTCCTGCCCAATCCCACCCCCCACCCCCGCTGCTAAGCTCACTCTCACTTTCATCCATCTTCTGTGTCTCTTCAGCAAAGTTACTCTGGATGAAGGAACAATATTGTTACAATACGACTGAAAACAAATTGCTTCGTCTGATTATATATAAAACAATTAAAAAGGAATTAGAATAAAAGGGATTTGATCTTCAAAGACGTGTGGCTGGTTCATTTCTATGCTCTTCAAATAATAAGTCATTCATATCGACTTAATGCCATTGTACACCTCATTTTATCTACAGCAATAAAGTGATTAAAATAAGACAGTGGTTCCATTGGTATGTGAAGCTCATGAAAGTGGTTAGAAGCACATACTGAAACAGATCTTGAAACAATCCAGTAACTTGTTCAGCAGCCTGTTATCTGCCTTGTTGCAGGCAGATCAATGTGGTGAAAAGAGGAGGATATTGGTCGAAAAATGGGTTTTTGTTGCCGTTTCTGTCACGGTCTTGCTTCTGTTAAGTTTGATCCATGTTATTCTTTGTTTTCTAGTTTCATTGGTTTAATTCCTATTTAGTTGTGTTTTCTGGATATATTTGAGTTCTTAGGTTTTTCTTGCTTGCCCTCTGTTGCCCTCTTGAGTCGGTCTCCTTTTCCCTAGCTCCGTCTAGTAGCCTCTGCTCACACCTGCTCCCAATCAGCTCATTAAGCCTGTCATTGTTCAGTCTCTCATAGGCTATGTTCATACTGCAGCCTGAAGTGACCCAAATCAAATTTTTTGGCCCATATGCGACCTGGATCTGATCTTTTCATGGCAGTCTGAACAACACAGATCCGATTTTTTCCAAAGCGACCCAGGCCACTTGGCTATGTGGTCCTGAATCCAATACGAATCTGAACGGCCAGGTCGGATTCATCCGACCTGAACGTCATTAATACCCGACAAAGGTCACTATTTTGCATCTTGCTAAGCGGAAGCAGCAAGAAAAACAACAACCATGGCAGATGATGATGCGGAGAGCAGTATTTATGTTTAAACATATTGAAAAGAATGAGTTTTTATGGTTGGAAAAGATCGCTAGATGCATACCAGCACTACACTTCCCCAAACACAGAGCACGCTGGCCTGTGACATCATTGCGTCCTCTACTGCGCATGCAGGACGCTTGCGTTGTATGACTGCAGTTCAAACTGGAGATCACATACAAGTTGCAAATATTTGGAAATATGAAAGGCAACGCAATAAAAAAATCGGATTTCAAAAAAATATCGGAATTGAGCATCAAGGCCTGCAGTGTGAACGTAGCCATAAATACTCTATCTGTGCAGTTCCTCAGTGCTGGTTCCTCGTCTTTCCCCGGCTCCTCGTGCATGTTTTCACTGATGTCTCCATGGTTGGTTTTGCATTTTTGTATTGGATTCCTGCCTCTGATACCTGTTGAGAACTCCATTAAAACTACAAGAACTCACCTCTGCCTCACCGCCTCTGCATTTGGATCCTGAAAAAAACCTCAACCAAACCCTGACAGTTTCCAGTCACATATTTATTCTGTAAAAATGTTATCCACATTCTTCATATTTTAGATTATCCTTAGGTTATGGCCTTCAAATGTTGATAATTGTCCATTTAATTTAGTATATATTGGGCTCTAAGATGTTGTCTCTTTGTAAGCCTTCTTTTTGAAAGGACAAGCTTATGTTTTCCAAACTGACATGCAGTTTTCATTATCAGATATCACTCCAAAATCTCAGCCTAGAAAACACCTTACTGTCTAGCTGGCTATAAAGGGATCTTGCTGTTTCTAGTGTCAGGGCTCTGATCCCGCCTCCTGAATCCAAACGCTCTATGGTCAAGAACAAATGTAAGGTCTTTTCCATAAAAATGTCCAAACACTTTAATAGCTCAACAGTCTGTCATTAAAGTAGTCAATGTCAAAGGGCCTGGAGTTTATTACACCAGTAAAAGTCCAATACAGGCTCCTTACTGAGGTTCGATTACTCTAAATGTCAGCGTCTCCCTGACCTTACCCTCCACTCTTTGGCTTGCCTTCTTTTAATGAAACCATTATTAAACATTTTCATAATGACTTTGTTTCAATGAAGATTTCATCAAATTGATTTTATTAGCAGCTGAGACATAAGGACACTTCTTCGGCACTTTATAAAAAAAACAAAACAACTAAAATACCTTTACTCTCACAATACTGCAAAAGATATAGACATCCACCCAAGCATGCGCTATACACTTTATAATTGTAACACTTTCTAAGCGGAAATCTATAAATCAGGTACAGTTTCTTCCAACAGAGCCTGCTGTGTTTCCAGTATAAATGCTTATCAGGCTGTTTTGAAATTAAGATATTCAAATCTTTAATCCCACAGCTATAGATCTATGTTATTTATTGGAAGAAGAGCAGAAACAACTTCTACGGCTTAATAGGACCGTTTGGAGAATCTACGGTGTGGTAGCAAATGTAAAGAAACCTCTGTTTAATATTAAATCTAAAGGTTGTGAAAGTGATTGGATATTTCAAAGGTGCATAGAATAAAACCAACAAGGCTGATAAATGCTTCATTTAGAGGATGTACATGACTATCTAAAATATGTACCTCAACATGGTCATGCATGTTGAATATATCTTATTTACATAACAACAAAATTTCATTTTGTATGCAAACCACTCTTTATGGGACAATCCCGAAGTGAAGACCTCCTCTAATCAATAGGAGTACATTTACCCAAAAAAAATTATAAAAGTACCATGAAAGACATTTTAAGGTAGAAAGACTGCCTTGGGCTGCTTGAAAGCTTCAGGATTTTCAGGATTTTAAGTTGAGAATCCTGAATCGTCTGCCTGGCTGTGTTTCCTGGACGGGGCCGCCTTTTACAGCTGCCTTTTGTATCTCTAATTCTGTCTCCTTGAACCACAGTCGGCCGCAGCAGATGGCCGCTCATACTGAGCCTGGTTCTGCTGGAGGTTTCTTCTTGTTAAAAGGGAGTTTTTCCTCTCCACTGTCGCTACAAGCATGCTTAGTGTGAGGCATTGCATTTGAGTCAATGAATCAATGAGTCGATGCAATCGACTGGTTTTCCTTTTTATAGAAAACTCTGAATCAATTTGACTGTATGATCTGGTGAACTGTAAAGTGCTTTAGGATGACGTGTTGTGAATTGGTGCTATATAAATAAACTGAATTGAAGAATTCCTCACCTTTAGCTTGTAACCTTAGAAACACTATAGAGCAAAAAAATCTGAGGCACTTCAGCAAGTCCACCCCTGAAAAGGGTTTCAGGCTAATAAAACACATAATTGAAATTTGAGATCCTGGAGTCTTAATCTGTTCGATTTTACAAAAATCTTCTGACTCCTTGCTGCCTCACAAAATTCTTTGAGTAATTTTCTTATTAATACATGATTGATTGAACATCTAACCTAACTTGAAGTCTACATTTTTATTTACTCAGGTCATCTTTTCTTGTTTTATAGATGTGATATGTCTCCGTTGGGCAGAAAAGGAGAAAAGCACTTTTTAAAAATCCCACTATAGGAGATACATTCGCCCTACCTGGTCTTTTTCACACCGCCGAGTCTCTCTGTGAAGCAGCTACAAACAACATGCCAGCCTCCCCTGGTTGCTGGAGAGAGTGGCGGTTGTCATGGTAACCCCCCAGTGGTTTGTCCTGTTTGGTGATGGAGGGGGTGGGGTGTTATCACGCAGGAAGGTGAGATAAGAGAGTTTAACTCTTCATTTAAAAGATGAAAGAGCTGCTGATTGCCGTCTCTGATCCTCACCGTTCTGCTGGTTTCTTTTTTTATCTTTTAAATGGCAGAAAGGCCAGCATCTGTCAGGACTCTGAGGTTTCTGCTTCAGTGAGGGTTCCAGTTTTACACTTTATGTTTAGGATTGAAATGTATGCTCTTATAGACCAGGTCTAAACAAGTATAGAGAGGTTTTTCCCTCATTTATTCCGTCCAAAATGGTCTTCCTGATCATTCTGACCCAATCAGCTCAAAGTATCACTATAGTCATATAATTTACATTCCTTAATTTTTCCTACTGGGTTTAAATTGTGAGCTCCAGTATGATTTTGTACACTTTTCCACTGCACTTTAACTCGCCACACTCAGATCTCATTCCTGTTAGACCACTAGAATCAAAAAATCACCTTAATAGAACCTCACTGACAACAGGAAGCAGGCTAATGGATGTCTAAACCAGATCATGCCCTGGAATAGATCAACAACAGTGACTTATGTCAATCAGCCGTTATATGTTTACAACAGAACCACACAGTCATGCATTAACAAATGTGAAGCCTTTATGAGGCACCGCTCTATCAAAATGACTCCAACAGAGAAACAACAGCTAATCCAGGTGGTCCCAAAAGAGCCTAGAACGGCTAAAGCCTGGCTTTATACTGTGAGATATGTTCAATTGTTACACGCAGCTACAGCTCAAACTGCAGGATTTAAAACTTCACAGCTCACAATGCATGTTCTCACACTGTGCGGCCCAATGCTCTGATGCGATCCTACGACTCCCGACTGAATTTCAAACATGTTTGATTTTCTTACGATTCCCGAGCTGTTTGCCCCTCGTTACACCCTGCACACTACATGATGCACGACAAGCCTGAAAGCCGGCCAGATTAAAAAATCCTCACACAACTGGAGAATCAGCCTGAAAAGGGCAAAAAAATATATACATATGTCATACAGTGTACGTCCGACTTAAAGCCCTGCAGGCTCACAAGCATTTTAGTTTATAGGATCTTTTTCCTGTTTAAAATCTTCAACATCAATTTTGTTTGATACTTGAAAGTTCCAATTAGTTAAAAGAAAACAAAACCAAAGTAGATATATCTGAATCTTATCTTTATTGAAAATACCTTCTAACATTTGATCACAGTAGTCAAATACAAATAACAATCTCTTTACAATTCCTTAAAAAATGTTATCACATAAAAAAGTGAAAACGTATCAATAGGGAAAAAGAATATATGAAACTTAAACTGTTGGTAACGAGTAAAAAAAGAAAATGTCCAGCAGCCTCACCGACAGCCGCACTCGTCCACCACCATGTCCTGGTAATGTCGAAGCACCACGTTATCATTGTTGTCATAGTAAAGCATGGAGATGGGGGACAGACGGATGGGGACGCAGCAGGGCTGAGGCGTCCCCTGTGGGTCCAGGGAGTGGACCAGGGTCTGCAGGATGGCGTGGTTGGTACCGTTCAAGCTCTCGCTGAGCGGAAACGGACACTCGCCGTGGCAGTAGTTGGCCATGTAGCCCTGCGGCGCGATGATCCAGTCCTGCCAGCCCACGTCTTTGAAGTCGATGTAGAGGCGGCGAGCCTTGCACACGTTGCTAGGCGTCACGGGGAGGTGGACGGCGCTTCTCCTCTGCCGGGAGCGACACTGGTGAGGGTTCAAGGACACGACCACCAGAGAGGCCTCGATTAGAGGAAAAGTTAGAGCCGCATCTAATGGGAGAGAGTTGCCTGGTAAAAAAGGGATAAGCTCCTCTGGTTCGGAGCCCAGCAGACTGAGCTCCACGACCAAGCCGTAGTTGTGACCCGGTTTGCGCCAACTCTCCGCCAGCGGCGTCAGGTCCATGGTGATGATGGTTGGCTCCAGCTGCAGCTGGACTGACTGCGACAGCAGGAGTCTGCGGTTAGCCTGAGGATTGGCTCCCCTCAGCGTGGCTCGGATCACCTTATAAAGTGACATGCTGACGACTCGGGGCCCCTGGAGGTGCTCCGTGGGCCTCAGAGGCTTCATGTGGAGCTTGATCTCCAGCTGAGCCAGAGACAGCAGCTCCACAGGCTGCAGGACAGACATGTTGAAGAAAAGCTGCTTCTCCAGACAAGCCTGACAGCTGATGCTCCAACCCGAAACCAGCCTGCCTGCAAAACACCAGCAGGGAGAAGAGCGTTAAAACAAGGTCTGCTGAGGTTAAAAAAAAAAAAATCAAGTTCATGACAACATAAATGACAAATGAAATTTCACAGCCCTTTATTTCTCCATGGAACAAAGTGTGCCTGGACTCTGTAATTTAAGTAGCAGTGTCGATTTTTGCTGAAGCAGCTTTCCTGCGTTATTCAAAGAAAAGGGCCTTTGAAGAAAAGACTTTACCCGAGCCTCTTCTCTTCTAAATGAATCTGATGCGTCTGGTTTTCTCTGCCTCATTACTGAACAATACTGTGATCAATAAATAACACTGCATCTCCTCCAGAACCTGCATGTAAATCCTGGTCATTATTCCACTCCCAGAGCCTAATATTCTATGAACAAAGAGAACACCAAGCTCACCAGACAACTTTTCCTCCAAATCCTATGTGCATTTTTTTAAAATTGTGATCACTAAATGTAGAAATTTGCTTTTAGATCAATAAGGCTTTTGTCTACATTTTGCATTATTGCAGGTAATGCAGCAAATAACTGAAACAAAACAGAATTATTCAAGGTTTTTACATAAACATTAGTGCTGAAACGATGAACCAGATTAATCAAGACTAATCAATTATTAAAATAATCATCAACTAATTTAGCAATCGATTGATCCTTAACTGGAGTATAGAGACTGTAAAACATGCCTTTAGCTGACAGAGAGACCCACTTAGAGCAGGAATTATATCAAAATTGTAAAAAAAAAATACGTAAACATATTGCATTTAAGATAAAAAAAAAAATGTCCTTCTGTCAATATGCTTTATCCAGAACTCCAAAAGTGGAAAATATTGAGTTTCATCTCGTTTAATTTCACTAAAAGTCTTCTTTAAGGAAACTTTGGCTATCCGATTATTAATTGATTAATCGAAAAAATGATCGACAGATTAACCGCTTTGCAAAATAATCTTTAATTACAGCCCTAGAAAACATTAAGTGTGTTGGTATGCATATGTAAACAAGTTATCTTCAGAAGTGATCAAACTAAACATTGGATTTAATTTGCTCAAATCTTCATCTAAGTATGCATTCAGCTGTTCTATCAAGGACTAAGACATTTGTAAAGGCACCAAATATATATATATATATATATATATATATATATATATATATATATATATAGTATTTGATTTAGGAGGCAATATGCTGACAAATTGGGCATTTTTAAGGGGTGTACCGATTCAGCTTTTTTTATTCCTGATAATATTTATTAATATCAGCCTTAATCATACATTCTTCTGATATTTATTTTATAGCATGTCATGAAAAAAGGGCTTGATAAAGTGATATTTGAAGGAGAACATTACCTAAAACTATCAGGTTTGAGGAAATCACCCATTCCTCATTCACCAAAGAGTTACATAAACTTTAAACAAAAGCAGATGAAAGTGAAGATTTTCTATGAGCTTCTTTAGATATAGTACGGTAGTCTTTTTTCCTTGCTGATACTGGACAGATTTCTGATAACATTGGTTGGGGACATTTCTAGCTTGTATGGAGCATGCATTCTGCACCAGGTGAAACATGGTGTTCAGGAGGAAGGAAAAAAAGCTTAGAAAATGAATGGAGATGCTGAATGTGCAGAGAAATCCTCAGAAGATGGATGCTGCATAAAATGGATGCTGCAAAAGCTCCTTAAGGTTAAAGCTGGGCCTAAAGTGTAAAAATCAAATCATCTTCATGTGTCTGGATGGTCTAGATCTACATCCAGCTGATAATCTGTCTTTTTTTTTTTTAAACGGATTTTTCAAAAGTTTCTCCTCAAATCCAACAATGTTTTGGTATAATCCATGTTCAAAGCTGGGAAAGACCTGCAAAATAAGCTGATCTGACAAAACACTAAGTTAGGAGAGGAAGATATAATTTATCAGATCTTTTCCAGATAGTTTTCAAATTCTAAATAAAATAAAACTCATAAAACTCATGCAGGTTTGTTGTTGAAACCAAGAGTTCATAAACAGGTGAAATAAAATTTAGGTTAAAATTTCTCAACAAATGCATTTAATAAAAATGCATGAATGAGAAAACTGCTTCATATAAAGTATGGTTTATCTGTCTGCGGGGTCACCCACCTTGGTCCTGCACATAGCGGATGATGTTGCCGCGGACCCCGTACTCAGACACCGTGCAGGGGTCGCCCTCCCGGGCCTTCTCCTTCTCTGACCGCCGGAACATCCTCCAGAGCTCGGAGGGGACGGGCCGCCGGTGGCTCCCTGCGGACTGCGGCCGCGCAGGGAGACCTAGCGAGCTGAGGAAGAGCCGCTCCCGGGTTTTTAGGTCCTCAGAGTCCGACATGGCCCGAACACCGAGCAGCATTAGGGCGAAGAGCAGCAGAGGAGTCATGTTTGGGCCCCGGACTGATTGAGTCTGTGGTTTCTCACCTGCAGCGCCTGCTGTTGTAATGCAGTAGCTTTACAATGTAGGTCAGGATGG
>NW_015151144.1:150117-151833 GCF_000732505.1 Cyprinodon variegatus
AAAAAAAAACAAAAAAACAATTGTATTAAGGGTAACATTTTGCTGCTAAATAAATTAGTTTCGTCTGATGTGTTTGACTCCATGTTAGCATTTCATTGTTTGTGGAATCTATGTTAAACTTTAACACTCAAACTGAAATAAAATCCTGCTTCAGGATGCAGCCATACAAAGAACTATAATTCGGTTTTATTCACTTTACCTGCTTTGTCTGTTAGGAAACAGCTGAACATAGACTTTTTGTGCTCCTTTGGTGAGTTTAGTGCTCCACCTGGTGCACAGTGAGGGTACTTTTCAATTTTTAGATTTTTTTTTTTTTTTTGATTGATTTAATAACTTTTAACACTGGTAGTTTACAGGCTAAAATAACACTAGTTAATCAGTATAAACCTCTCAAATATAGAAGATGTCATAATGCATAGTGATAAAAATATGATCCTAATCCTTTATTCTTACTGTATCTCTTTTTTTAATCAATTCATGCTTAATGTGGTTCTGAAGTTGCAATAAGGTAAAAAAAAGAAAAAAGAAAAAGAAAGACCTTACAGAGGATAGAAAGAGCTGCATCAAGAACATAGATGTAACATCTTTGTACACTTTATGAACTTAGCAAACCGATGCTATCAGTCAAAACAATAAACATTAAAGCCTTAAGAGACATAAATCAGCTTTTTGCTTCAAGTTGATTAAAATGCTGGATGCATTTAAAGCATTTCAAATATCTTTTTGTGTTTTCTGTTGTACTAAAATGTTAAAATGTAATGAAAAAACTAAATGATTTCAGTAGTTCAGTTCATTATTATATTGATTGAATATATATGGAGATTTTTTTTTTAAGATTTTGCAAATGTTGAGTAAAAAAAAAAATCCAGACTAATCAATCTGGTATGAATAAACACATCTTTGCAGAGAAGATGCAGTGATCAGCCTGGTTTAGATAGATGATTTAAAAAAAAAAAAAGCCATTAATAAACTTGACGTCACCTCTAGCTTTAGCTCTGGTGACTCCAACCTTTATCTTGACAATATTCAGTAGATTTTCTACAGCAGAGATTCCTAAAATATCAGCCTGTTTATATATAGTGGTGCTCTCTATATTTAACAAATAAAAAAATATTTACAGTCATTTTAAGTACATTTTTTTTTTTATTTCTAATCATTCAAGTCTTCATTTAAACATATCTTCAATTATTTTATGGGACATTAATTATTCAATTGTGCATTTTACCATTTATTCCATGTTTAATGTTAGAAAGTATTAAATTGATTTCTTTTTAAATAAATAATACTGCTTATTTAATTCTACATAAATTTATTACATGATATATTTTGGCCCTCTATATACCCCTGGGATCATATCACAATGATTGAGGCTCCCCAGTTGGTGTCTTGCGATGCTCTGGAGGGTCGCGACCTCCACTTTGGAGCACAGCGACTTAAATCAGGTATTAGTAATATTGGTAATGTGAACGGATGCAACGTTCAGGTTAAAAATGAAATAAACTCTATAAAGCTCTTTGTGACAGCCTGCTGTCACACTGAAGCTGTGTGGTAACTTTTATATTTTTCCTTTTAAAAATTAGCTGCACATTTAGACTATTTTCTTTAGCCCGACTTTAAGTTAGCTTTTTGCTAGTTATCCCCCTTGTGTCAACAGTGGTCTGATCAGCCACTATTTAAGTTTCCCTCATGTCTTGTTTGTTAGGTCAGTTTGTGCTT